>NW_020536856.1:0-20373 GCF_003426905.1 Ctenocephalides felis
TATGTGTACAATTGATTAGAAAAATAATTAATTACAATAGTCACATAATGATTAATTTATACAAATATTTATACTAATAATTTGGTATGTGCCACATTTTTTATATTTATTTAAATGTAATAGAAATAACTCTATTTTATAGGCTATTATACATATACATATTATACATTCACATTATGATTCCAATGTTACAATGGATTAGATTACAATGTTTAAAATGAGTTAATAACAAAGTCCCTCTAATGAGAAAATTTCAAATCAAAAATATATACACACAGCTTTTAGCCACATAAATCATATATTTTGTATCTGACATACTCTTCACTTATATCTTTATTTTTTTATACTTCAATATTCAACGTTTTACATACTTTTTACATTTTTAAATATTAGATAACTGAATTGTATTACTCCATTTTTCTTTTGATTTCTCTATTTTTTCTTGCTTCTATTTTCGTTTCATTTTTATTGTATTTTCACATTAATTTTATATTTTCTTCTTACTCTTAATTTAATTTAACCATTCAAATTCTGTAATATCAAATTTTAACAATACAAGTTTTCCTAATGTCAGGACTAAAACCGAGTAACCTTAGAGTATAAGTAGGGCATGATACTGATTGAGCTACGCCCGTCATAACTAAAATTAAATTTATACAAATTACATTGAGCCTGTTGCCAATTGCTTTTGAGATGCCTAACTATTGGAAATAATCCAAATAAAGTTCTAAATTGTAATAACTTTGCATAATAAATAAAGTCACTAAAAAAAGAGTGAACACGATGAAATCTATATAGCACGCATCCATCATTTCGGCATCGAATTTTCGATAAATTCTGTCCGCACTGCCAGGTAGACACGCGTTCTTGTCGATCTCATGTTCCTTTGTCGCTGTGGCATTTTACAAGTGATCTTATCTCAAAATGACACCAGTTTTTGTCTCGTTCGTGCCTTTGGCACATAATATATATAATCGGTCCATCGGAACTCAGTCAGTCACGTTTCGGGTCCAGCTCGACAGCATCAGCAGGTTGGTGACAATACCTTTTGCGGTAACACTTGTTGTCTGAGCATTCCAATTGCGACAGTTCAACAACTATCACAGCAGGGGTGGATTTTGTTATTTATGAGGTTATTGTTATGTTTCAGAGCATTTTGTGTAGCAATTATTCATTATATTTATTTGTATTCGTAAAATACGAACACATTTGTGATGTTTGAACTTATTTTTGAACTAGTTTAAATCACGTGATTATATTAAAAATCAATAGATCAATTAATCAGCATTTTTCTTATCACTTTATAATGATTTAACTTAAACGCAAAATTAGATCAGTGCATTGATTTTGTACGTTATATACTTGTTAAACTCTCCTGGACGGGTCACAAAGATCCAACTTTGTTTTAGGCAATTGAAAATCAAACCGATTATATCACAGCAATAATACATATCGGACAAACAACTAACTGACTATGTTCAGTAAAACGCCCAGTTAATTTATCAATGTATAAATGTGTTTCTTTGGGATCGTTCAAGTATTACGTAAGCAGATTTAGTACAATTATTTACCCCCCCATCCCCCTTTGTCAGCAAAAGTAAGCCAAGCTGTCACTAAAATGTCACCCAAAATAAGAAATCAATGACCCTTCCGCCCCCTCTAGTGCTTACGTAATACTTGAAAGGCTCCCTTTTGCTGTTTTTCAAAATTTTGTTTTCTAGTCGCTTTTACCTCATAGGGGGAAAGGTACATATTCTAAAACAATTAGATAATGTATACCTAACTATTATATTAAGGTTTTGTAAACTAAACAACAGTGTTCACAACCAGGAAAACTAACAATGAAAGAAAATACTTTTGTTATAGATTTTCAAAGATTACCCTTTATCTTCCCATAGCAACGTCGTAACAATCAAGGTGATGGTGGTTATTCATCTTTTTTTCTCTACTTTCAAATATTCTAGTTAAAAATTCTTAACTTTACTTGCTTTTGAGATACAGTTGGTGAATAATATAAAGGGATGGCAGACATTTAAGCTCTGGTATACCCTATTATAATTCATTGTTTATAATTTTTGTGTTCAGTGTGAGGATTGAGTAACATAAGCGCAACTTCAAGAATTAAGCGATGAATATAAGCACTAAACATATTAGCCTTTGATTATGAATTGTTAAAACAAGAGATCGCTTTTAATTAACCAACTCCTAATTAATTAAATCTATTACAATAAGTCTTAAGAAACTTAAGAAAATCTTATAAATTAGATACAAATAAAAAGCATTTAATTGGTTGAAAACAAAATAATGAAGAGTATTGAAAAGTGAAAATTAAATAAAAGGAAACGGAAATAATGAAAATTAAATTACATATATTTTCCAAAAATAAATAAACAGTTTAGCCTTGGTTTTACTTAATGTACAAAAATGTTAACATCGTTAAAAATATGAAGCAAAGAAAAAGTTTTAAACATTTAAACTATCACTGGGTAGAGTTAAACAAAGTTGTGAGAATAAATATATAAAATAATAATTCAATTTCAATTCTCGTAACAAACAAAAATGACTAAATAATCAAAATTCGCTCAAACACATGATTAATGCAATAAAATTTATCTTAATCACTAGCACTGCCAAGTTTATTGTTTATAATAAAAATAATTACAAATAACAATAGATCAGTCCCTAAAAGTTTCAGAAAATCACCTTTAAAATTAACTTTTGAATGCGCAATACACGTTTGAACTGATTACTGCTACAAAACCATGACAATGACACTCGACATCTGACAGGATTGTTATGATGGTCTTTTTAACGTTATAAAGTCTAGGAAACTTTACTAAAATTAGCCAACTTTTAAATAAGGCTACTGTATCATTTTGTTCATAATTTCTCTATTAATTCTTAATAATAATTTACTTATTATAATGGTGCAGTGCGTTTGGACATTGCATGTGTGTCATTATTCAGCCAATTTAATAAATTGAAACCGGGAAAAAACACAAATCTAAACACAATGTTTAATGAAAATTGCATAAATAATAATAATTAATTAAGATAAATAATAAAATTATGTAGTTAGTCACATAACTACCAAATTGTAAAATCAATTTAGTACAAATTTATAGTCATATGAAAGAACACTTACTTTACCTTTGTTATTTATTTCACTTCAAATTATTAATAATTTTTATTTACTTGAAAATGATTAAAAATTACGTAATTTTAAGTCTTTATTTTTTAAGTTTTGTTTTTTTTTAATTTATTTACTCCACTCCTAATATGCTTTTTAATTTATTATTGAAAACAATACTGAAACGTAATTTAATTCAATATATGATAATCATTTAAAATGATGAGAAATGATCATTACCAGCTTGCGCAATATGTGTATATCTCATATATTTATTTTATATATTTGAACCCGTTTCGAACATTCATATCTTGTAAAAGTAAAAGTACATGGAACGTAATATCCATTGTGTAATTTATTTATATAGCTTTTGATCTTCTCTTCTATTTTAAAGATCTGTCAATTATAAATTGGCTTGTCATATGTATGCGCTTATTAATGATGTGGATCGAGCATTTATCAAAAATTCAATAATATTGATTGAATACTGGTAAATGGTAAATTAATTATTATTTGACCCAATAAGTTTTTTGTAACGAATCGTATAGGTCGCTGAAATTCTATTCATTTCGAATATTAAAGATACGTGTAATCAGGCCTTATAAGGAAAGCAGTATGAATTAAAAAAAAACAAGATGTTACCAATTAAGATATGTGCATTGGCGTTCTTTAAAAATTTGTATTGTTTCACAATGTGCATATTGCGCAAACTATTGTGAAAGTTATACGACTTCTATTACTCATAGTATTTTAGGAAAACCGCTGTGTTTTTGACGCTTTATTTAAACAGTTTTATTTGAGAAATTCTACTGAACCAAGTATTAATAGGATTTATTTTTCGAATCGTGTTGGCGATTTTTACTTGAGATTATATTATAGCACTGCATGATATCGAGCTTGGTCGTAGTTAGCCCCTCCCCCTCCATTATTTCATGTGTTTAAACAGTTTATTATTGAAATTATTGTTATTAATTAATATTAGCTTTTGAAATATTTTACTCATTTATTTTGGGCATTTTATGCGATTTATTCTATTGAACAAATCATAGAGAGCAAAAAAATTCTAGCCTTTCATTACTAAACATAGCCATATAATAAAACTGATACTTCATGTTGATTTGTTTTAATTTAAATTTTTATCATTTAAGATATCCAAAATTGCATCTTAAACTTCTCCTAATTGATATCGTAAGGTCCGAATATTCATCTTTACTTTCCCATTTGTTGTTTTAAAGTAAAATTTATAACGTATTTTGAAAATATTGTGCAAAGATTAGTAAAAGATGCAAAGAAAATATAAATATATTGAAATATATTAAAAAAAACTATATTGAAAATTTCATGTCCGAATATTGTGTTGGCGCCCCCTAAGGCGTGCGCTCATATTCTTTGCATGCGACGCATTCAAGGTAGGACCGGCCCTGATTATTACTTAATTTCATATCTTAAGTGAATTAATTTATCAAACCCTGTTCATATGTGTATCATTGAATCTGCTATACATATACTGTATTTTATATTATTTTAATTTCTGACATATCTTAGCTGGTTTTTGACAATAATAATGTAGACATTTAATTTTTCTTATTCATAATCATGAATTCATTATATATATTCTAATATCGTTTAGACTCATAAGCAAATTGAAATTTTTGGCATATGATTGTTTTCATTTGTTTTCAATGCCGAACAATTTTTTTTTGTAATTTTATTTTCAATAGCAATCAGAATACGTGACAATTCTATGAGCTATTTGGCTTATGTCATTCACTCGCACACATACACACACACTTTCAAACACACATATAAGTTTATCTGATAAATATTACATTTATATTTAGAGAATCACTTCAATAAGTGATTACACTATTCTGTTTACATAAAATTTAAATATTTCTAAGGGTCTTCCATATTATCTTTGGGCAGCTTCTTCTTCAGTCTTCTTGCCGAACAATGTCTTCAATGTCAAACAATGACATATTGTTTTTTGCCATTTTTTTCATTTATTTCTACAATATTACTATATTTTTATAATCACATACAAAATCGGAATAATCATTTAGGGAGCGTCCACTAATCACGTGAGCGAGTTTTTAAGGATTTTTGGACCCTGTCACCCCCTTGGTGATCCTTGGTGATATTCAAAATTAACCCCCCCCCCACCAAACATCAAGTGTATTTTTAGTTACGTGAAAAAACTGTACAATTTGTGATTTTTTTTTGAAAATGTCTGAACTTTATTAAAAAAATTAGTTAAAACATAAATACACGTGATATCTTACTATACCCCTCCTTTCCCCACGTGATATTTTGTGATTTTTTGTCAAACCCCTCCTCCCCCTAAAAACCTCACGTGATTAATTCTGACGTGACTCTCCCTTAGGAGGAGTATGTTTTCATACATCATTGCAGAAGAATTTTATATATAAGATTTTGTATGAAGGTGACGTAATTTCCATAAGTATTTTTCATTTATTAAAAATTGAAATAAAAAATATGTTACTCAAAAGAAATCAAATCTATGTTTCTCGTTCGACAAAGGTCTCACGCTTCGATCAAAGATCAAAAGTGAATTAAAGTTCGGACCACTTGTCGTTTTGCATCAATGCCATCCGTCCTTTGACAAGAGTGTCCCACTGTGGCTGATTAATGGAATCAGTGATAGGTTTATTGTAACGTATTGCCATCGGGCATTGTCCGTCTTTCAGGCCGATATTTCCCTCGAACTTCCAATTCGCTTTGCTTAATGAAGAGTCCAAGATATTTTTGTTAGCACATATTGTCTCGTGTAACAGTTACACGCCGAGAAAAGAAATCGATTGAGAAGGTATACAAAGAAAATTAACAACGCATCTTTGTGTTTGGACTATAATTACGAAACATTCTGTATGTCCCGCGGAATGAAATGAGAGCCATCAACTGAATAAACTAATACAATGTTTAATTAATAAGGTAATAGCAATTGGTTAAATTATAAACAGTTCATGCCGATAAAACTAATTTAATTTTAGATATTATATGTAGAAGTTGTCCCTGTAACATTTAATTTTAAATTAAAACTAATGATGCATGGCATCGCCGGCAAATTGTAGGAACTTTTTTGTGGCGTACAATTTTGAATTTTTTGATAATCTTGATTTTTTTTTCAAAGCAATCGACGCTGCATAGCTGTTTTAGAGCGAAGATATCGCTACGCAGTATAATGGTTAAGCATAATAAATTTTGATACGGAGCCCATAGAGATGAAAACACAATTTGTTTTTATTATTAAAATCTCTATAAATTATCTGATAAATTGATGTGCATATGTCTAATGATAATTTTTGACGGTCCAACGGTGCTTTGTTAACTTTATTAATTGTACTTGCCCCTGCCAAAAACTAGTCTACTCGTCTCCCCATCAATAGGAATTTAATGTTTTTGAATCATTCAAATCGGTTAGTCTATGCTTTCGAAATTATCAACGAAAATTGTATCAGCATAAATATACATTCTTACTACATACTGTGTACTGTCGATAATTTCGAGAGCGTAGACTAACCGATTTGAATGATTCAAAAACACTAAATTTCTATTGATGGGGAGACGAGCTGACTAGTTTTAACCAGGGGCAGTTCCAATGAAAAAAAGTTAACAAAACAGTGTGTAGTTTGTGTGTAGAGCACTCACAATCATCTACATTCTTTTATATCAATGCCAAAATGTTCAGAGATCTTTGAAACGTAAAGATATTCAAAAACTTTCATTCTCTTTTGTTTTTTGCGATCACTTCAACTTACCCCGCGGCCAAGAGAAAGTCAAAAACTAAAGAGTTTTAAAAAAGGTGTAAAATTCCAAGAATTAATATTTCTTCCATATATATACTATATTTGCACTTTTTAAAAGATTTGCACACTTCAAAAGAAGCACAATATTATATTATTAGATAAAGCATCATAATCGAAGAGAGGTTTTAATTTCAAATCGAGAATAACTTGTATGCTCTGATGATGATTGTAGTGTAAATAATAGTTTTTTGATTAAATGTTCAGGAAATCTTGTCTTGTATAAATAATACAATGATTGATAACACTGTATATGTTTTGCACATATAAATTTCTTACATAAAAACGTAAGATGATGTTGCTCAAGTCGTCTAAGTCTGATAAATATTTCAAGTATTTTATCTGATAAATATAAAATATACTTCATTTGGTATCATTAAATTATATAATTTAGTTGCGTTTATATTTGAAAGGCTTTTCAACTTCGTAAAACAGAAATGATTAAATAGTTAATTTTTAATGAAGTTCCTACCAATATTTTTGACTCGACTGTACGCATTCTATGGAAATAATATTATTCTGATTTTTTTAATTTTTTTATCAATATTTATTTACATTACTTATTTTTCAATCATTTAAGCTTCTTTAAATGGTATTTTTAGGTGTCGTTTTAATAATGTTGGTTGGTCGACTTGGTAAATAATAGCTAAACAAATGTTGATATCACACTGAATGTTATATAGTTGTTTCGTGGTTGGTACGACTGAAGCAATCTTACCTTGTATATGTGTCGAATACCAATAATGATAATTACAAATTTACTAAACATCTTATTAAATTCTTTACTGAAAATTCTTATTTAAAAAATATAAAATTTCTTATATAAAAAATAAGGAAAACAAAGCTGAGATTCGGATAATTTCTCAATTTTTTTCGAATTTGTTATATTGTGAAGTTAGTATATTAAGCCTGGATTTAAATTAAAGAAATATTGATTATTATTTGAGATAGATAAATATGGCATATTCACTTAAATGGCTCTTGACTTGATTCTCTCTAAAATGTACCTGAACCTTTCTTTGCGCACACGACTGTCACTCAAAATAAGTATCAGTAGTAACCATTTTTTTTGAATACCTGCTCATCCTTCTTATCTTATCTCAGAAAATGCAAGGGGTAAACAGACTTTAAGGATTAAAGTAAAATATTCCAATTAAAAAATTATTTTGACATTAAGAAAGTATTACTTAGACATCTTTTAAATAGATTTATACGTCAAGCGTAAAGTAAAATAATAAAATGAAAAAGCTAAAGAAAAAGAACGAAATAATCAGATTAGGATACCGTAGATTAGATCAAAGTTATATTGCCCTTCATACCGATACTTTCCAATTAATTGAAAACGCAAAAATATATTACGTAAGGATAATTTCTAACATGATTCTATCTATATAATTTGATACTAAATATTATATAATGACATTACATACAGGAAATCGACTAAAATCTTGTTGTTCTAATTAGATTACATATTATTCTAATAAATTAATTGATGATCTGCTATTTTCATGTTTTCCCGATGTTTCGAGCCTTCCTGAATAGCTTGATATCAAAATTGGCAAAATTATGTATGTGATCTAAAATTTTATCATTCGTAAACGTTTAATTAATTGTTCAAAAAAAATCTGGCGATTTTAATGCAATTTTGATTAATAAAGCTTATTCCTGAAATATTATAAGCCTACAACAACTGGTTTAATTGTAAAAATTAATTAAAGTTTTGAATAATAGACTGTGCTTTTAAAAAATACAGCGTGTATAAATTAGGCGCGCGTTCATTCTTCGTTCAATAGTATATAATATTTATACCCTTGGTGGGAAATATTAACATATATGGCAAATTAATAAACTGATTTTTACTGGTAAAGTCGTAAGTTCATGCAAGTTGCTTTAAGCCAAAATGCCACTTACACTCAGTTTCAAATTATACATCAAACAAAACTTGAAATCCTCAACTAATTTTATTTGGTGAATATTTTTGAAAGTTGTAGAACATGAAAGGGTCAAGTATTTGTAAATTTTGTAACAATTTAAAAAGTTTTTAATATTATTGATAATTGAAAATTATTAAATGACTAAAATTATTAACAGGTTAATAATTCTTTGGAAGCAATAAATTTGAAGTAATAGCAATTTTAACTAGTGTGGTGTGTGGCATCACGCCTTAAGGAAAATTTTTGGAACTTACCGTACCGTAACAAAATATTTGAGGAATATTGAATGTTTTCAAATGGATTATTATAAATATTGTAACATTGTTTAATATTTATAAGAATTATATAAACTGAATTGCAAAGTTGAAATTATTTATTTAAAGTATATAAAGTATTAGAACAGAATTAAAATAAAAAACTGAATCATTTTCGATATACAAAAAAAATCTTTTTTTTTTTCAAAATCAATTATTTTGTTAAACAAGCAGAAAGTTCTTTGAATCATTTAAATCGGACGCTTAGTTCTTTGAAAAACTGTCATTTTTTGCACATTTAGCTCTGTACCTTTGAAATTGCTGGGGCCTGCCTTTGCTAGAAACTGACAACAACTTCTCCCAATCATTACTAATTGAATGTTTTTTAGATCATTCTAATCGGATGCTCCGTTCTCTCAAAATCTCAATTTCTATTTTCTGCACTGTTTGCTCTTTATCTCCGTAACTGCTGGACCTGCTATTGCCAAAAACTAATCAGCACATCTCCCTATCAATAGAAATCGAATGGTTTTTGAAACATTCAAATCGGTTGGTCCGTGTGCCCGAAAAACGTGACCGAAAAATTGTATCCATATATACATACACACACACATCCATTTTTTCTGAGATATGCGAAAATGTTTAGAAGCCTTCTAAACGTCGAGAAATGCAAAAAATTTCAATTTCGATTTTTGGACGGTTACAATAACTTACCCTGCGGGAAGTTCAAACAACTAATTTATTCGCTGATGGCCACTGATGCTAATTTTTTCGTAATAATTAGTATTTCAAATCATTGGAGGCGCAACAATGTGTTATATTTCGATAATTATATAGTATTAGTTAATAGTTTATTCTTCAAAATCATTGGATCCATATTTGTTTCCAAACTCGGAGAGCCTGATGTTAAGCAGGAAGCAACAGTGATATTAGTTAAATATATACAGTTAGCAACATCCATATAAAAATGGATCTTCTTTGGGATTATAACAACAATAAAAAAATCATCAGTATTACAGAAATTGTAATTAGAAATTTATAACTAAGAGATAGAACAACCGTTTGGGTTGCTGAGCTATCAAGCCACATCATTCAAGAAGTCAGTACAACTTTTTATAATTGATTGCATAAAAAATATTTAATAAAATTTAATAAAAAGCAGTTTATGAATCCAGAAAAACAATTGGGTCTAATCGAATTCCAGATAGTCGAAAATGAAATGATGCGACGTGTCGGATGAGTTGCTCTCCTCCGCCTCCGAGTGGTTGTCCTTATTATATGATTGTGTCACAGCATTTTACGATCGTTCACGTTACAAGGGCCATTACCTATATTGTGTTAATGCGCAGGTAAGAGAAACGGCGAGCGACGGGACAATTCGTTACCCTCGATTAATTCGACGCGGGCCATTGTGACCGGCATTGTTCAGCGGTGTGAAATGGTCGGGCCAAAAGAAACACTCTACATGCCACGACTACGCTGTCAATATATTAAATGTGAGCGCCTTCGGGAATCTGACCAAGGCATTTGTTATTGCTTGTAATATGAATAAAAAATAGCCGTGTGCATGTGCATCTCCAGTGGTACTGCACGAACTGATCAACGAGAAAAGACTGAAAAGGACAGTAAAAAAAATGTACTAAACTATACTGATTTTGAGATAAAGTACAACGAGAGAAAGATGAAGTATGTTTGTGCGAACAAGTTTCCAATATTGTATTCAGTCAGCGCCCTACAATAATATAAGTTTTTTTGATCGATTTTTTTAAATAATAACTGTTACTAGATAGATAACTTTGTTTGTAATTTTGCTGTTAGTTGAAAATTTGTAATTAATTACCAATAATTTGTTTATGCGTAGATAAATTATCTCATTGTCAGTTATAACCATGGTTTGTTTTTAAAATTGTTCGTTAGGTACGGTTATGACAAATTTTATGGGTATGGTTGTGACATGTGTTTCCGGATGAAGACTAAACAGACACAGAAAACTCTAACTTAACTAACTATAAGAAAAAATGTGAAAGAGAAAAAGATAAGAAAACTCAATCAAAAAAACTAGTTGGTTTGGTATTTAGCCTTGAGGCAAGTTACTTAAACTTCCCGATATGTGTAAATAATCGACTTAATCAATAAAAAATAAATTAATTTATGAGTGTTTATAAGTATTTCGAGTGGATTTATTACACATCATGTCAAACGAACGAACGAACACGTTAACTCGGAGTGTTTTCTTAAAGCAAATTTTCAAAAATCAATAATTTTAATTAATTAATAATTATAATTGAATCAGTTTTCGTAGGACTTTAATGGTTCACTATGTTCAAGAACAAGTACACTATCGTTATACCAACTAAATCATCTATTTTTATTTTTAACGTCAAAAGAACTACTCATTTTCTCAAACTTTGATGAATTTTTAAAATTAAACTACTTGTCGTAAGGCCGTAATAATTCAATAAGTTCTATAAACCATGATATATATCGCCAAAAAAAGTTCCATAAAAATTGGCCTAAATTTTTTTTCAACAGTTAATTACAAGAAAACGGCTCGGTAGATAAAACTAATCAGTATCATTCCCAACTAATATCTTTTGAACAGTTTTTGATTTTTTAAAATCGGTTCGGTAGTATGAGCTTACATGTGGACGAAAGGTTTAACACTTTTTCCAAATTACAAAGAAACGGTTCGGCCGATCGACGCACAAACTGAGAAACGATTATCCTCATCTAGATACATCAAATGCTTTTCAAATAACTGAAATCGGTTCAGGCGTTTTTGAGCAAACGTCGATGAAAATTCTAATTTTGACAAATGCCAAAAAGACCATACTAATTTTTGCAAACTTTGACGAATTTTTAAAGCTAAACCAGTTGTCGTAGGGCCGTAATATTTTAGTATGATCTAGAAGACTATGGTATCTACCGTTAAAAAAATAATCATAAAAATCGTCGAATTTTTTTTTTTAAACTTTATTACAAGAAAACGGCCCGGCCGATCTCTACCAAAAACTAATCATCCCGATTCCCAACCAATATCTCTCGAACGGTTTTTGAATTTTCAAAATCGATTCAGAATTGCGGGCTAAAACGTAGACGAAAAATTTTTCACTTTTCTGCGATTTATAAAGAAACGGTTTGGCCGATCGTCGCACAAAATTGACAAACAATGGTCCTCATTGAGATACATCGAATGGCTTTTAGATTTTTGAAATCGGTCCAGACATTTTCGAGAAACGCCGATTTACGTCAAAAAATCTGTTCACATACACACACACATACTTTTTCCAAATTTGGTCTCATTCGATTCAGAATGGCTTGAAACGTCGAAAAAACATAAAATTAGCAATTCGGATTTTTTTATGAAAACATAAACTTCTCCTGCGGGAAGTTAAAAAAAGGTTTAAGAAAGTTTTCTAGTTAACTTTGTTTTAAAAAAATATATATTTTCTTACATATAGTTATATTCATTATCTTTGAGATTGTTCAAATCATTATATTGCGTTGTGTTACACATTTCTGTCAATAAAAGTCATTATAAAGCATTTTGGTATTTACAGCTATTGTCTTTTAAACCTATGTTTATGACTTCCAAAAGCTGGCCCTTTTTGTAAAATTTGATTTTATGACTCATCCACTGTATTTAAGGACAGTATCTCAGTATTTCCACGTAGATAAATGTTCAAGTTACCGTTTAGTTTACTTTTCTGCCAGCTAGTTGGTAAATTAACAATATTATTGATGCTGATCAAAAAAAAAATTGGCACAATCCGGTCTCCCCTAATATAGCGATTCAATCGCTAAAACTTTCAGTATATAAATATTATTTATATTATTTATGTTCATATTAAATATTAATACATTTCTCCTAGAGTTTTTTGCACTGTTGAAAAATTCTATTTGTACTGCATATGGAAAGTATTTATAGTCGAGCATTTTTTTGTATTCTATATTTGGATTCCATGAAGTTTTCATATTAGGCATTCATAATTAATTGATTTTATGTACTTAGTTTTTATCTAATATGAAATAATTATATTTGCTATAATTTATTCAAATAATATTTATTTCTTTTATGAAATTATTTTCTAATGATAATAGTTTGTTATCACTAATTTCGTAGTTATGATATTACTAGCAATTTGCTTCGATTTCATAGTAACTATTTACAATTACTAGGTATAATATGTTTGCTTTAAAAATAATCATAAACGTATTTTATATTTTGTGTCGAACTAATTTTACTAATTGTAAGAAGTTTGATTATTATTAAAATAGCTATATTGTTCTTAACATATTTTTATATCGAATTCAGTAAATTGTTTCTATTGTTATAATATGTTTGTTTTAAAAATAATAATAAACGTATTTTAAAACTTGTGTAAAACAACTTTTGCTTAGAAGTTTGATTATTATTATAATAGCTATATTGTTCTTAAAATGTTTTTATATAGAATGCAGTAAATTCTTTCTATTGTTGCTCCAAAATGATAAAGTACGCGCTGTAGAAAAAATCACATGTTAAAATGAGATAGTTTACGAAGACCATTAATATAATTATAGGGTCGTTTAGTTTTTATGCCCGTATGAAACGATTTTTTGAAAGACAGTTCCCACGTAAGACATTGACGTGAGGATCAATAAATACATAGTACAATTGCCGACCTGGAGTATCACATTGTTTATTGGTATAATTTGGAATAAAAGCATTTAATGTATATCGATATGCTTTCACTTCTAAGTGAGTCGATGTATCAATTTTGTATAAAAAATTCCAATATAATTATTAGTCTAAGCACTTATTCTTTGTTTGTTGTAAAATTGATAATTGTTTCGGAAAGTTCGAACGTGCCCGCTGCGTGCATGTGTAGAGAATATTGAACAAAATTAAATTATCGAATATTTTTTCTAAAAAAAGTCGGTTATTTAATTATATGTAAGTCCCAAATCATTTTACATTGCCATTATTAAATTAATAAATAATTGTTGGCAAATCAGTCTTGTAACATACGATTTTATGCACATTAAGGGGGTCTTCCTATGTGATGAGTTGAAAAAATTGAATTTTTTTTTATTTCATATTTCAGTAGATTATACCTTTAAAAATAACATATTAAAATTTCAAATCGATATCTCAAATAGTTTTTGAGTTACAGTCATTTAAAAAGTATACATATAGTATATAGTACAACGATCATTTTATCTTTAAACGCGTTTTTCTAAAACTGTTTTTCAAACTTGTCTCATTGTATCTCAGAAACGGCTAGACCGAATTACTTGAAATTTACAGGGCACATTCAATATATTTAAACGCATGGAATGACCTATTATCAATCAAAAATTTCAAAACTTCGATTTTTATAGCAAAAAAACTAAAAAAAAAAACGCCTAATTTGCAACTTTTATTTCAAATGTCTATAAAACATCCAATTTTTTTTGTATTCATTTGATTCTAGATCATTCCGTGCTTTTAAGCCTACAAATTGAAACGCCGTTTATTTTTTTTTGGTCAGATAAGCCGATCAGCCGGAATCGTGGAGACAGTGGGAGCTCTTTTTTTTGAGGGGGGGGTGTTTAGAGCGCTGTAACTCTAGTTGGACTAAATTTTTTTAGCTGAAATTTTATATTTATACTGTCCAAATATGTATTAATAAATGATAAAAAACTTGAAGCTCTAACTATTTACTGGTCGTAGAAAAAAAATTCTAAAATATCCCTAAAAAACAGGCCGTCACATAGGAAGACCCCCTTAAGGATATAAATTTTACTAATTTTCATAATTTAAGCATTTTTTATTGAAATAGAGAAATATAATAACTTTTGAATTCATGATCATGTTCAAACAATTACAACTAATTATAAAAGTTAGGATAGATTGCCATATCACCAGAAGCCTCGACGTGCTTTCTGAATACTTATTCTAATATCGATTGTTACTAGGGTTTGTCGGTTTTCAAAAACCGGTTTTAAAAACCGTTTTTTTGACGAAAATTATAGAATTCGAAAACCGGGTTTTAGTAGAAAAAGTCGGTTTTCACTGTATAAATGGAAAATGACAAATATAGCCAAATATAAAAGATAGTAGCAAGCGTTTTGATTCTTGGAATCATATTGGTTCAATAGTATTTGGAATCTTATCAGTTTGCTATGGTTCCCAGAAAGGTTTTGTGTTATCTTTTGTCTAACATATATATTAATTTAGATTTTTATACCAGTGTATATATTAATTTAAATCAGTATAACTTCTTATTAAAGAAGTAACTCCCTCTACTCAATCTTAAAAACATGAGTTTTCAGCCCTGGAAGCCACAAATAAAAAAAAACAAAAACTTAGAATTAGTATATCAGGCTTTAAAAAAATTAATTTCGGCGCAAGTAAGAGAGTATTTTCTATTTTTGAAAATATTGTCAGTAAGCAAAGAACACCCCTAAGTAACAAATCGATAGGCATTCTCAATTTTTTTAAATCATATTTTATTAAACAAGAAAATAATTAAAAATTGTAAAATTAATTAAATAAAATTGTTCGGAATGGAAAATACTCGGGGTTTAGCTTAATTATTTTCACAACTAAAATTGATAGTAAAAAAAGTATGTATCAACATGTACCTAATATTTTTTTATTTTTTTTTAAATTTAATAAATGTTTTTGATTTAAAAATGTATTATTTTTATTTATTCTAAAACTGTTCTTTCACTGTGATATTATTTTCATTTCTATATGTGAAAATGATGCATGAATAACGAATAATTATTTTCAAAGTTATTTAAACCAGATAAACTATTATTTTTTGTTCTACTAATTAAAATTAAAATAATTTTGTTTACTATCTATAACATTGAACAATAAATAAATTCAGTCAAATACTGCTTTAAATCGCACTAAATTTGCGGATAAATTTTTGTTATTACAAAATATTTGAGCAAAATTTATTTTCTATATAAAATTCGAAAACCGATTAAAACCGGTTTTCTGGTAAAATTAAAGATGCATGAATAACGAATAATTATTTTCAAAGTTATTTAATCCAGATAAACTATTATTTTTTTGTTCTACTAATTAAAATTAAAATAATTTGGTTTACTATCCATAAAATTGAACAATAAATAAATTCAGTCAAATACTGCTTTAAATCGCACTAAATTTGCGGATAAATTTTTGTTATTATAAAATATTCGAGCAAAAATTTATTTTCTATATAAAATTCGAAAACCGGTTAAAACCGGTTTTCTGGTAAAATTAAAATTCGAAAACCGGTTTTCTGAAATGTCGGTTTTTGTATAAACCCTAATTGTTACATAATTTATTATATTGGTTGTAGCAGGCATAAATATAGGTTAAATAGCAAAAGCATAAACACCAAAATGATTCATAACAACTTTTATTGTCAGAAATATGTAACACAACATAACATAATCACTTAAACAATCACAAAGCTTATGAATATAATATAACAATATATAACAAAACATATGTTTTTAAATAAAGTTAACAAGAAATAAAGTGAACTATGTGATCACTTTCCTTCTCATAAGTAATAATTTATCATCACGACTAGTGTTATTTTAATAAAATAAAGTTTTCTTCAAAATCAATCAAAAATGATAACTAATATATTAACAGTCAACTAATCAGTTAAAATATCACAGTATCTATGTATCAATATACTGCGATCTAGTCAAAGTTATCATTACAATGGTGACAAATTTAATGGTGACTCTCACCTCTGTATTTTACGTGAAACCAGAAACCGCATTTACTCCACCCCTACTTTCAGAATATGAGCTTCTACAAACCTGGCAAAATCTATCTTTTCTTCTATTGCTTTTTTTCACTTTTTCGTATTTTGTTTTAGTTCATATGGATTTTTCTTTACATATACAACACTTTAAACAAAAAAGACATAAAAATTCAAAACCAAAATAATTTAGCTGTTATTACAACTGTGACTACCGTATCCTGGCACAAACGTACCCAGTCTTAAAACTTTTTTTTCAATGTTCATTTGCGGTTAAGCCTTGGTTAAAATTCTGAACAATTTATCTATATATTCAGTTTTACAAAGTGAAAAAATATCGCTTTTAGCGTGTTCATTTCCAACCGAAGTTTGTGTTTGTCAATTGTTTGTTAATTTTCAAATAGTTAAAAATGGTGATGTTTTTCTAACTTCCCGTAGGGTAAGTTATTGTAATGGGCCGAAAATCGAAATTGAAAATTTTTACATTTCTCGACGTTTTGAAGGTTTCTGAACATTTTGGCATACCTCAGAAAAAATGTCACGTTTTCGGGCGCACGGATCAACCGATTTGAATTGTTCAAAAACATTCGATTCCTATCGATAGGGAGAAGAGCTGATTAGTTTTTGACAAAGGCAGGTCGAGCAGTTTTGGAGATACGGAGCAAAGACTGCAGAAAATAGAAATCGAGTTTTTGAGAGAACGGAGTATCCGATTTGAATGATCTAAAAACATTCAATTAGTAATGATTGGGAGAAGTGTTTATTAGTTTTTGACAAAGGTAGGCCCCAGCCATTTCGAAGATACGGAGCTAAATATGTAAAAAGTGGCAGTTTTTGAGAGAACTAAGCGTCCGATTTAAATGATTCAAAGAACTTTCTGCTTGTCTTAACAGAATAATTGATTTTGGAAAAAAAAATGTCTCAACTTTTTTTTTTTTCAAGAAAAAAATTTTTGTATATCGAAAATAATTCTGATTTTATTTTTAATTCTGCCTATAGTTCTAATATACTTTAAACAAATAACTTCAACTTCGCAATTCAGTTTATATAATTCTTATAAATATTAGACAAAGTTACAATATTAATAATAATCTATTTGAAAACATTCATTATTCCTCGAACATTTTGTTACGGTACGGGAAGTTCCAGCAATTTGCCTTAAAGTACGATGCAATACACCCCACTAGTTATTAACAAGTAATTGCAAAGATTCAATTTCATCATATACTTTTCAAAAATCAGTGCCAAAAAATCTGAAACCGGAACAAATATTGTTTTTAGAAAAAACCGAAACGGAAGTTGGAATCCGAGTTACAATTGAGCTTTATCTTCAACTTGTATTATTAGATGTATTAAATACCTTTAATATCATCATCGACTCTACGCTGGTCACATATTATAAAACAAAGAATGAAATAATCTCGCTTCATGCGATCAAAGTATTAAAACAACATACTCTTATTTCATATCAATTACATTGTAAATAATAAACTTTTATTATCGCTCGCGGGCTGTTACGTTGAACAATAATTGTATGTACATTGCCATTACCGAGCGAAATCAGCAAGCGTTAAATCGGTTCCGATTACAAAGATAATCCGTTGCATATAATAACATAATTATAATTTGATTAATGTGCATTCGTTAATGAGAAATCTGGAGCTATATCGGAAATGAAATCAATCAAGGCCCGCACGGCATGGCGAGCACTCTGCATATATCGTATGTATCATTGTATGATTGAATCTTGCAACAGCGGCTTTCAAACAATTTTGTTAGTATAAAAGTATTTTGTTAGTATAATATATTCAAGATCATTTATGATTTTGTTGTGATTTAATCAAATATTTTTTTAATATTAAAAAGTATAGCTGAATATCGATTAAAGGAGACTAGATACGGTTGTGGAAGCTTAACTAATAGTCTAAATATATAATAAAAATAGTGAATCACAAATGAAGTAACAATAAAAAAATATATATATAACAAAAAATCATTTCGTAAACAAGAAATCTCTAAATTTTACCTAAAAAAGACAAGAAATGCATATACAAGCCACATAAAACAGAAATAATTGCTGGTAATTAACTACTGATGTTCAACTTACAGCAAAATTACAAACGAAGTGATCTATCTATATGCAAGTAATAGTTATTATCAAAAGAAATCAAGCAAAAATACTAAATTTTGGCTCTTTTATGGTGTGTGTATGTGCTTATATAAATTTTTGTCGAAGTTTTCGGAAACACGGATCAACCGATTTGAATAATTCAAAAAACATTCGGTTCGTATTGATAAGGAGACGAGCTGATTAGTTTTTGGCAGGAAAAGCCGTTTTGAAGATACGAGGCAAAAAGTGCAAAAAACGGTGTCTCAGTTTTTAAGAAAACGAAGAGTCCGATTTTAATAATTCAAAAACAAGATAAAGAACTGATTAAATTTTTGGGAAGGCAGGTCAACAAAAATAAGTTAGAAAAATGTACATTAAATTATCAGTTACTTTATAGAAATTTTAATAATGTGTACACATTTTGTGTAAACTTTTTTTGGTTCTGTACCAAGATTTTTAATTACGGTGCAGGAAGTTTCAGCAATTTGCCTTAAGGCACAACGTTTTTAATATTATCAGAACCTGACAGTCTATAAGCTTCTGGGCTGGAACTTCTCCTTAGTTTAGATGGTAAGCCAATGGTTGATCATATTTACACACATATTTGATTACTTCATTATTAGAATCTATCTAATAAGATTGTATATATGTATGTATATTCACTACTATTTTCACTTGGAAATATACTTAGGATCTACATTTTTAAGTAAAAAAGCTCTATATCAAGGTTGTCTATGACGGAAATTGACCCGCGATACGTCTGATTGCGAACCTACGCGCTAATGCCCCCATTTTCAAAATATTAATCGGAATTATAAAACTAAAAATTTAGTTTAATATAATAAATAAAATTATCATTTGGCAATTGTTAGTTCAACAATTATTATTATTCCATAAACACTTCTTTCAAAATTTCCAAAAGAGTAAGTTTATGTTTTCTCCAAATAACTGATGTGCTAATTTTATGTTTTCTCGACGTCACAAGTTATTATGAATCGTTTGACATGAAAATTGAAAAATATTTGAGGCATGTAAGTGCGTGTATTCAGGTTTGCCAAAATTAGACAATTTATCGACGTTTTCTCATAAGCGGTTAAAACTTTGAAAACTATTGGATCAAACTTAATACGTGCTCGATTTGGTTTTATTTTGAAACGATCGGACGAGCCATTTCTTTATAATTAGCAGATAAGTTCAAAATTTATCGTCATTTACACGAAACAATAAATTTTATCTGAATCAACATTAAAAATTCAAAAAATGCTTGAAAGATATCTCTTGAGAATCGGGCTGATTAGTTTTGAGTAAAGATCGATGATCCTGTTTTATTCGTAATTGGCATTGTCAAATAATTTTAATTTAATTGGAATTGGCAAATTAAA
>NW_020536857.1:0-18884 GCF_003426905.1 Ctenocephalides felis
TACACACACACGCACATACATTCTCTAATTGTAGGTATGCCAAAATTCAGAAACTTTTGAAACGTAAAGAATCTGTAAAAATTTTCATTTTCGATTTTTTTTTGTGATTACTTTGACTTACACTGTTATGCAAAGAATGCATTTACAGAAAATTTAATAATCTTGAAAATTGTTTAGAAAAATTCCAAGTTGCAAAAAATTCAAATTCTCAAAAATTTTATCATTGTAAACGCCGAAAAGATTACAATAAATAGTTTAATAATCTTCAGTCAGTTAGTATTACAATATACTAATTAATCAGTTTATTATAACTCTGAGCACTCGTCTTCATAGCCACGTGGAACCAGTAGAAATCTCTTTTCATATAACCTGATATTATGCATCAGTGAAATTTCTTTTTATTTGAAAATATAGATAAAAATATGTAAGTTTCGAATTGAAAATCGCTCTGTGTCGGGCACAGCCGCGCGAAGTGTCAAGGGATTTCTCTCACACTGCACTCTCACCATGATCGAGTTGGAATATGAAATAAATGTAAATATGTAATATAAGATAAAAATTCGAAAAGTGAAGGCAATAAATAGATTTTAATAAGAAGGCCGACATAAGTTTTTTTTTTTTTTTATTTTTTATTTATTTATGGCATTTGACCGTGTGGTCATTTAGCCTCTTAATACATAAATAATATGTTACAAAATTACAAATACCAGAAAAATACATATTTTACAAATTATTCACAACATAATATTGCGACTTAATTCTTAAAACCTTAATAACTAATATTTTATTTTTAGAACTATATTTAATGTTACATTTTTTTAAGAAAAACAGAAAAATTTTATATATATTTTCATCATTAGTAGAAAAGGCTATTGTAGTGTTAATAGGAAAAATGAAGTTATATTTATTCAGTTCTTGTAGTAAGGATGTTCTTTGATTAGCATAGAGCTTGCACTTCCAAAGATGTGGTCAAGATTGTGAATTTCCAATCCGCAAGAACAGAAGGGATCTTCTGCCATGCCAATTCTAAAAAGATGAGATTTGCAGAATGTGTGGGCCGATCTAATACGATTGATAACGGTTATTTCGTCTCTGTTCACCTAGATTTGGCAAACCATGTACTAAAACACTTTTGGTTTGCAAAATTTAAATAAAGTTCCTTTTCTGCTGCCTTCCATATCATATTCGTTTTGCCATAACCTTAATCCTTGTTTCCTTACCCAGCTTTTTAAGTCAGACGCAGGAGCCTTTCTTGAAGGAAAATTTGATAAACAGGCTTCTTTTGCAAGACCATCCACATATTCGTTTCCATGAATATTGGAGTGCCTTTTATCCATACTAATTTAATCGTGTTTTTATTTTCTAAGACGCTTTCTATTTATGGATGGTGTCAAAAATTAAATCATTGCAATTTTCTTTAGGATGGTTTAGAGCCAGAAGTGCGGATTTACTATCTGTTAGGATTAAGGTTTTTGGAATCTTTTCTTGTATAACAAAGTCTAACAGCATTGATACCTGTAAGTTCTGCCGAAAAGACTGAGGCAAAATCCGGTAAATTAAATTGTAAATTTTTCTCTCTATTAGGTACATAGACAGCACACCCCACTTTATTTTCTAACTTGGAACCGTCAGTGTAGATAACAGTGAAATCTTTCCATTTCGTGTCTAACCAATTCTCAAACTCCCTGTTTATTATACTTTTATTGGAATGATGAGTCATATATTGAAATCATTCAAGACTATATATTTCTTGGGAAATGAGTAATTCCAAGAATGACTATGATACGGTAGTTTTTTATTTGTAATTATTCGATCTTCTAGAGGTTTCAAATTATAAAATCCAGTTATTAATGGAGGTGTCGGTCTATTTTTCCAATAGTTTACCCTAAAATGTAAAACAGCTAAATGTTCCAATTGTTTCGGGATTCGTTCAGAATCCGAGTTGAATTTTTTAATTAGAAATCTATTAGTTAGTATTCGTTTCCTAATGTTTAATGGGGCTTCCCCGGCTTCCGCTAAAATGGCAATGCGAGGCGTTGACCTCATAGCTCCCAAGCACAGTCTTAAAGCCGAAAGTTGAGCTTTATCTAGTAATCCTTGCATATTGGTTGAGATTCCTCCATAAATGAAGTATCCATAATCAATATGTGATCTAATTATGGATTTGTAGATAGCTAAACATGAACTTGGGTGGGCTCCCCAGTCAGTTCCAACCAATCTTCTAATGATATTCTTACCTGTTTCACATTTTTTGATCACCTCTTCAACGTGCACCCGGAAGGTCATCTTCTTATCAAAGGTAACCCCTAAAATTTTCACACTATCGTATATTTTACAGATCCAATTCCCCATATTGATTTCTTGAGGGTAAAGGAATTTTCTATGCCTGGTGAACAGGATACCCTTTGTTTTGACCAAGGAAAGGTTCAGGTGGTTGGACCTCATCCATTCTGAGACACCTGTGATCGACGACTTCATTTTGTGAATGCATTCCTCAAGTGTGTTGCAAGAAATGTACAAAAATAAATCATCAGCATATTGTAGTTTCTTAACATCGTCTTGGGTAACTTCAGTAAAGTCCGACATATAAATATTAAATAATAACGGACTCAATATAGAACCTTGTGGTAAGCCTGTAAGAGCTACTCTGGGACCTGTTAATTTATTTTTATTTTTACATATAGCAACCTATTGGTTAGTAGAAGAATTATCACTTTCATAATATTAGAGGGAATGTTCAATTTCTTAAGTTTGTTCAGTAAAATGCCATGATCAACATTATCGTAAGCCTTATGTATATCCGTCGCTAACAATAGGAGGTATCCGTTATTCGAATTAGATATATGAATGTCATTAGATAAGGTACTTAACAGATCACTTGTGCCTTGACCTCGTCTAAATCCAAATTGGTTTTGATTGAAGAGAGACTTGTTTTCTATATACCACTCCAATCTATTCTTGATGATGGCTTCAAATGTCTTATTCAAACAAGATAATAATGAAATTGGTCGATAGGATTCTATCTTCAAAGGGTCTTTATTCGGTTTCAAGATGGGAATAATTATAATTTTTTTCCAATCCTCTGGAATCCAGCATGTAGAAAGAATTGAATTAAATACCTCTACGATTAGACATTTTAATGCTATGGGGCTCTTCTTTAACATAATGTATGAGATATTATCCATTCCTGGCACGCTGTCTTTTTTATTTTTTAATATATTATCAAATTCATATAGTCTGATAGGAGAAATTAAGTCATCGGGATCTCTTCCGAGATTATTTGCAAAATTCAGATTGATTTCATTGGAGACCAAGTCTGGAACAACATTTTTAGCATGTCTTCGAAGAATGAGCTAGCGACTGGAGGCTTAGATGAGTTTCTATTATTTTTGTTGTTAAAAATTTTCACTATATTCCAAAGCTTTGATGTATTAACATTACTATTGAGTGAGTTTGTAAAATCCATCAACTTTTTCTCTTTTTGGATTTGAGAATTTTTTTTGTAATAGCGTTTATTTTTTGATACTCAATAAAATTGTTGTAAGTAAACTCGTCTACCATCTTTTTGTACGCTATTTTTCTTTGCCTGATCTGGTTTTCACATTCTTCGTCCCACCAGATAGCGGGTTTAAATTGCTTAATTGCCACCGTTTTACGTTCCTTGAAGTGTTTACCAGCTGCTTCGTTTATGATCTCGATAATGGCATCATATTTTGACTTATGATCCTCATGGAGTACCACTTTTTTCAACTTATCTTCTATTTCCCATGCGTAATTCTTCCAATTGGCCTCTTTGGTATTCCATTTTCTGGAGGGATATATATAATCTTTTACATCAAAGTTAGTTTTTAATGTAATGTTAATCGGCAAATGGTCAGATCCTAAGCTGCCCGCATAAATGTCCCACTGGATTTTGTCATATAGATTATTGGAACAAAAAGTAAGATCTATTGGCGTACCTTTCCTACTTGCCGTGCTGATAGTGGTTGGTCTTCCATCATTCATTATGGTGAGGTTTAGGTCTTCAATTATGTTGTATAGAATCTCGCCTCCTCTGTCAATGGAGGCACTACCCCAAGCTAAATTTTTGCAGTTAAAATCCCCTATTATAAGTATTGGCATGGAAATAGTTTCAATTAAATCCTTAATGTTCTTGAAATATTCCTTAGAGTTCGGCGCACAATAGATTGAAATAATACATACCGGGTTTTCTAATTTTAAAATCACTGCACACATTTGGATAAGATGGCACTGAAATGGGTGGTTAATTTTCTCGCATAATATGTTGTCTTTGACTAGAATGGCAGTACCGCCATAACCGTCAACTCTGTCTTCTCGGAAAATCCGATAACCTTTGACAAAATATTTGTGACCTTCTTTAAGCCAGGTTTCGGACAGACCTGCCACATGAATTTTATGAGACCACATATAATGTTCTATACTACTCTTGTTTGCTAACATTGATCTACAGTTATATTGTAAAATGTTTATTTGTTTCATAATGAAAGGAGTACTGATTGATTTATTTTTTTGAACTCACAGGTAAATCCTTATTAGATTTTTCCTTTTTTAAACTTGCAGGATCTATTTTGTGTTTAATTTTTACCATTTTGAGAAAAACATCACTTAACAAATTTTTTAATACGGGATCATTTGGATTATAGACGTCCTTTAGCAGCCTAATGAAATGATATAGGCCTCCTGATGTGTTAGGATCTTCACTTTTCCTATTAGATTTTACTTCATTTTCAGAATCAGAATCTGATTTGTTTTTCACTCTTTTTCTAGGGTTTATAAAGTTTCCCTTGTCAGCCATATTTTTTTTATAAACAGGTTTTATGCTATGTCCGATTGCAGCCCCATTCTTTTCTCTCTTGGTTGAGGGTGGAACATGAATCCTTTTAGGTTTATTAAATGTCTGGAAGTTTGCAACATATCCTTGGTCTTCCTCCTCTTCCAGGTCCGATAGAACCATAAATTTATTGTTTATTAAAGCCCCACTCTGGTTAGAGTTCTTGATTTTCATAGGAGGGAAATCTTTATCTTTATTCAAGCTGCTAAGGTTAACTCTAACTGTTCTCGAGTATTTATCGTTATCAAAGATTTTTTTTGCTTCGTAGAAAGATAAATTCTGTGTTGCCATTAATTCATTAATATTTTTATATCTTTTATAGATCCTGCAATCTTTATTATAAGCCTCGTGGTTATCTTTGCACAGGCAGCATAGATAGTTGGTATCTTCTAAACATACGTCTTTAATATGAGGACCTGCACATTTGGGACACCTTAGGTCGTTCCGGCATTTTTCCCGAACGTGGCCAATACGCCAACATTTGTGGCATTGGGTGATCTTCTTAATATATGGGCTGACTGGGCATTTTACAGAATGTATACCTACCTTATCCGGCAGAATTGAACCTCTGAAAGATAATTTCACGCATTGCGAGTTGATTCTGCGTTTGTTGATGTTTTTTGGTATAAAACACTTTACGTCTATTACTGGAATGACTGATTCTATCTCTTCTAATATTTCTTCTGCCGTGAGATTAATATCTACATCAAAGATTATACCTTCCCTAATTAATAGGTATTTAGGAATGTAAGCTTTCAAATTATTAGCAGTAAAAAAATTATCGTCAAGGAGGCTATTTGCTGTTTTACCATTCCTAAGAACTAGTTTGACTTTATTGTTACCAATCACGATAATCTCCAGCAAATCTTCTTTCAGAATCGATCGTGATCTGTGTAGTAATTTTCCGAGAGCCATAGGGTGTAAACGTCCAATGTTTTTACTTAAAGATTCTACGTAAATGTAAAAAGGTCCAGTATCACACATATCAAAACGATTCGGTAAATGTATTTCATCAACGTTATTTCGATTAGAATTCTCATCACTAGGTATTTGCTCAATCATTTCAATATTTTGTGCTTCATTGCTTTTGTCACACACATTATCCATATTAATCGACTCTTCAATTCGAATTGACTCTTCAATCACCGTTTCAGCACTATTAATTTGCATTGGATTATGTTCCCTTCTTATTATGATCTCCTCATTATTAGAATTACGTAAATCTGTATTATTTTCATTTCCGACATAGTACACATTCATTGCATTTGCAACAGTCACGCCAATTTCCGAACATGTAGGAGGATTTTTATCGGGCGGACGGCCCTTTAATTGTCCAGTATCGGACTCCATAAAGACATTGATTTAATTAGCACAACAAAAATGCGGTTAATTTACTTAATTACCACTTATATTAATATAAAATACACAATGGTTATACGACACTGCGTGCCCCCGGCAAGGGGACACGTGTTTAACGGTATCTATTTGTACACAATGCGGTCACTAACACAGGTCACTGGACAGGTAGAAAAAATATTAGTACTTTTTGATATTTATGGAAAGGTTATTATTTATTCACCGATGTTAACAGCTCAACGTCTGAACGAATACTGGACGACATAAGTTAAAAACATAAATAACACGCTTTTTATTGAAAGAAACAAAAGTTATAAAGTCTCTGTCAATATGGATTTCAGTTGAAATAATTATATATGCAAATTTAAATTAAATTTTTTAATATTTGCATTATAATCTTTAGTAGAATATAAAAAAATAGCTAATTTAATAAAAGAAGACCTAGTTAATATACTAAATAAAATAACGGCTAAATAAATGACAATAACAGAGGCACTAGGGTAACTTTTGCTTTAAATACTTCTACTTTGAATAAAATTGTATAAGTGCTATAGAAGCTAAATAAAATAAAAAAATAAATAGCAATATAAAATACAAAATGATATGAAGTTATACTTAAATGAGCATATTCTTTTCATTCTTTTAGAATAATTAACAGCCACAAAGATCTTGGCTAATTAATGAGACATTTACAGTTAGTAACAATATTTCTGGCCCGGTTTGATTAAATCCGAATTTTAACATCAATTGTACCTAAAATTTACTAATGATAATGATGAATCGTTTAATTTTATCATATGAATTTATTATTTGTTTATGAATAACAGATAATAGTGACTTTATTTTTGTTATTCTAGAAAGTTATTCTAGCTTTGCATATTTTGCAGAAATGCGTAGTTATAACAATTATATATATAATATTTATTGGAAGAAAATACTAAAACAATTTTTTATTCTTATTTGGAGATAAATGAATAAACTCTCTAGGGTTTTAATTAAATTATCTGATAGATAAATGAGATATTGTCACATATGGGTTTTGATTATTACCCTACTTTTCGTAGGGTAATTTATAGTAATCGCAAAAGAGTCAAAAATTAAAACTTTAGTTTTTCTTTACGTTTCAAGCCTTCTGAACATATGTGGATATACCTTACAAAAAATTGACGTATGGGAGTGTGTGTATGTGTCAACGATTTCGAGAGTACAATTCAACCGATTTGAATGATTGAAGAAACGCTCGATTTCTATTGTTGGAAAAGTGTGCTGATTAGTTTTGGCAAAGACAGGTCCAGTCGTTTCGAAGATGCGGGGCAAAAATTGTAAAAAAATACAGTTATGTTTTTGAGAGAACGGATTATTGGATTAGAATGATTCATAAAGTGTTTCATTCGTATTGACGGGTTGAAGAATTGATTTCAGTTTTGGAAAGGCAGGTTGGTTTCGGATATTTGCCCATTAAATGATCATATTTTAATAATTAGTAAAAATTTGGTATCTACGTCTTCAGGTTCCGTACCAAGAGTTATTAGATTTCGAATTACAATACCCTTCTTTGCCCAATTTTTAAGCTCTAATATTTTGTCTATAAAATACGAATGGTGAAATTTACAGTATTTTTAATAATCTTTTTGAAATCCTAATTAATCATTGATCGATTTTTGTTGATTATAGAATATTCTTAGTTTTTGAATGTTTAATTGCGGTAAGAGAAGTTCCAGCAATGTGCCTTAAGTCATAATGCCGTGCACCACAAGTTTTTGTATTAGGAGTTGATCTATGGCTTTCGTTAAATATTTATTTTATTTTTCAAAGCTATTATGAGATCCGTTCGTACTAAAAATAAAAGCACATCGATCTTTTATAATCAATTATAGCTTTTCGTTCATAGCTATATTAGCGCTGCAGTACGAGTGCCGACTTCATTAATATTCTGGAATTTTCAGAATTAATCAATTGACATGGCTTATTGTACTCTATGCAGTTTCTGTTGGTTCTGCGAGATCTGCATTAATCAAAACCGATTATAGAAGAATTCTGTAACGAAAAAATCCTGATCAGATTTGTCTTGATAAGAAATTCTGCAATTGCTAGTGAAAATGGCTAAGATATTATATTATATATTTGTGGTTAAGACTGACTATATTAGACCAACGTATTCAGTAAAATAATTCTAGCTTTAGAAAAAAAATATATTTACAATAATCAACAAACCATTTAAATTACAGGCTTGTGATTTTATGAATTAACGATGATTGCTGTAATTTATTTCTTTTGTTTTATTGGCTGGAAGTACTTGGTGAAATTTATTTTGCTCTTATTAAAATTGTGTAAACACTACTAAATATGGTTATAATATATTATACTATGATTTAACAATATTTAAAAATTTATAAATGATACAAATAATGTATAGTTGTTTATGATATATTAGCCTTTTCCACTCGGTGCTCTAGCTTATCACTCGGCTATCTTTTCTGAGACCCTAGGCAATTTGTATACAAATGAGTCAGTTCGCATTGAAGCGTCGAATAGATTAGATCAAGAATGAGCAATCCGTGGCCCGCGAGCTTCACACGGTTTTTTAAATATTTTAAACGAAGAATTTTATTTATTCCATAAATAAATTACTTATAAAGCATTCTTTTCTTGATGCATTAATTTATGAATTATGTACATTTTTTAATTTATTATTTTCATATTATAATATTTATTAGCACCAGAATAAATCTATGCTGTGATAAGACAGTGTTTCCTTTCAAAAAATTGCAAAAAAACTGTCACGAAGATAATTATAACGACACAGGAATGAACCCACTATGACTTTCAGAAATTGCTTTAAACTTCAACATACTGCAGAAAATAAATTTAGATATTATTATAAATGTATGTTCCTCAAAGTCCACAAGTTCATATAAAACCAAGTGCGTAACCTACCCAATAGTATCAAGTTTACAGCAGGTACGTTTTAATTAGAATGCGGTGCCGAGTGGAAAGGGTTAAGCTGTGTTTTTGATAAAATGAATAGCAAATTCAAAAATAAGTTAAGAAAAAAATAGGCATTAAGTTTGAATCAGGCAATGAATTTTAATATATTTCAAATTTGTTTCGAATGTGTTCTTTACTACTTAATGCCGTTAAAAAGATTATAGTTTCCTCCGCAGACGCGCATATGTGACATTAAAATGCAAATACTTCTAGACATACTCGTACATGTGGCAAATGTGATAATAAATGAAAAAGTTGCACCTATTTCGCTCCAAAATTTGCATTTTTGTTCAATGTTTCGCATTCCGTTTGAACAGAAATAGCAATTTTATTCCGAATATCAAGTCTATATTCGATGTCGACACAGTAGTTTGATCCATTTACATAACGGCACATGCAGAAGCACACGGAAATTTTTGATTCATAGAATTTTAATCTCGCTGTCGGACCCGTCAGTCTCATCATTTCAATATGTAAAGCAACATATGCATTATATATTTGCATGCACACATTCCACTTGAAATACGAAGCTTTCTGGTATCAACAATACAAAATAAAGTATATTCCGTTATTGAATTCAGAAAATATATAACATCTGATCTTTAGCGCCACACCGTTTACAAAAATTTAAAAGCTGATCCACTCGAGTTCGAAACATTCTAAAGACAATATGTGTACAACTTATTATACTTTATAATTTTTTATCTCAAGGGAATTTTTCTTACAGAACCCATTTCCAGACAATAAAAATTGCACAGTAAATTTTTATCTTTTATTGTAATATTTATTTCTTATATTCTTCACTTTGTAGCTTTCACCAATTAAGGATTAATTACGCAAGTGAATCACTTTACAAATGCACAAATAATTAAAAAATTAAATTTAAATTTTAACAAGTGTAAAGTTTTATCAGACAATCTTGTAAAACAAAAGCTGCATTAATAGTACAAAAGAAAATATTAATTTAATTGACTTACTGTAACATGTATTTTTATTGAATTAAAGATAACATCATAAATAATTATAATTGGTTTAATCCTCGTGTCGTTGAATACGTATATTTTATTTAATTATATTTTTATTCTGTAGATGAGGATTATTTTATAGTCTAAATTAATTGGCACTTAGTATTATGAATAAAATAATGATGTTTATTGTTTGTTTTATAAGCAAAAAGCCTCAAATTAGTCTTTCTTAATGAATTATAATTTTTTCTCTTATTTTTTAGTAATCATTAGTTTTGAAACAGAGATTATGCTTTACACATTCTGTTCCAAATATAAATATTAGATTTAAATGAAAAATAAAAATTCAAAATATTTATTATTTAGTGAAAACAAAAAAACAGTATTATTTGTTAATTTATTTTCCTGGTTTAGAATGTTTAGCATTGATACCAATATTTATTTATTTGTTCTTTATTTGATAGTCCGTAATTATTTTAGGAGTGGTGAATATTGATACGCATTATTAGAATTTTTTCATTATGAAACTATGAAATATTTTACCCTTTTCGTATCCTGACTAAATACCCAACCTTTGATGAAACATGCCGACACACATTAGTGCATTTTTTTAAATGCGGGCTCCTCAAAATTTTAAAACATTAAAATTCATCGTTCAACATACAGTCTTAATACTTGTAAACTTTAGGCAATTGTGCCATTGTTGACTTACTGTTCAGATAACGCTCTTTCAACATTATTTACTAAACTAAAATCTAAATTCGATCCAAAAATTTTAAATAATCTAGTATACAAATTAAATTGTCTGAATTGCCAAGGGGTTTACATTGGCGAAAGTAGCCAAATTCTGCACAAAAGAATCCCTCAACATAAAAATAATTAAAAAAATAAGAATCAGTATAAAACAATGCGTTCAGAACATATAAATAACCTTCAGCATAACATTGACTAAATCAGAGTATTTTACATTTTAGTGAAGATTGTCTAATATCGTTAAGAAATAAAGCAATCAACAAGAGACTTGACAGCTATTCACTCTGCAATGATAACAAGATATTCCTCGACAATTTTTCAAACAATATTATTATTGAATAAACGTGTCTCTTTTTTATTACTTTCCGAAACCATATGTTTTCGCCAGTTTGCATATTTTTAAAAAAATCTTTATAAATACATTCATTCAGCGTTTAGACTTCCAACTATATGTACACAAATTTAGTTTTTTAACTCTAATTAGTTTTAAATGTTTGAACTACTGATAGCTTGGTGTTACAATTGTGTTAATTAGTGTAGTATAGTGTTTAATTTTTTTTATCTTTAAGACCAATATGTTGTATCAATTTTCTTTTCTAAATTAATTATAAAAAAACTTTAGTTTTCCACTGAATGACGGTCTCGATGAAGACTGAAACGTGTGTAATAATAAAGCTGTTTTCCTAATTGCTTTAGTTTTTTTTCTTGGTGGTACTGCTTGACGCAGCACACTCGTTTATATATACATATATATATATATATATATATATATATATATATATATGTATGTGTGTGTCCGTGTGTATAATATTAGTTTGGGTGCAAAGGATATATAGGGTATTCGAAAGAATCTGCTGAATCTATAATAGTTAATGCTTGTATCATGTCATATATTCAAAAGTTTTGCTTTTAAGATTCAATTCGATGTGATAATATCTGTCGCTTTTCTCGGATAATATTGTGAAATGATTTATATGGTATTCGTGCACAAGTTGTTCGAGTCGCATAAAGTTGGGTCTCATATGGCAACAATCTACACTTTCGATACATAGACACAAACTTCATTCTGGAGAAACGTAATACAATCTTAATCCTGTCAATATCTTTTTTAAACTTTAATCTGCAGCTAGGGCAATGCTGTCAGTGGAAGATTGATTTTATGTATCGCCATATTTGGAATTTTATAGTTATTCGGCGATAACGGGCTCATATAATCCTTAGTTGTATTACACGTCATGTTTTTGTTTTGACCTGCAGGACAAAAGTACGCCAGGCCACGTTGTGTTGAATATAAATCACGACGGTCGTGCAGCGGCATAGATCTGATCCGGAGTTTTTGGTCGCCGTACATACAACTTCGTACGAAAGATAGCAAAATAAGATACGCTTTTTAAAATATTCTTCGCACGTTTTGAATTATTATTATTATTATGGAAGCATTTTATCTCTCGGTAGGTGCGACAGAATCCAGAAACCGGGCTTCTGACTATTAGCTCAGCCATTGTTTGCTGAGCTCGGCTGCTGCACATATTCAGATGGTTTTGTAAGAAAGCTATTTAGCTTAGCTTTTATACTAATGAAGATTATGAGAATACATATGTGATATGTATTATATATTAAATTTTCTTGCCATGATGGTAGTGGCAATACTCCACCGAAATGGTTCGACCAACTTATATCAAATTTTGTAATCACATTCAGCACGACTGAGAATGGGACAGCAACTATTTTTCATACGCCCGAGTGGAATGGGTTGGCCACCCTTAAGATCCATTTTATTTTTTGGACTAATTTTTTGTGTTTATTTTTATAATTTAAGACTATGAAGTCCTAATTTTTTACCCTCCTACCACAAACCCCTAATTCATAGAAATCAGTTTAGTCAATGACTGTTTTTGACTTAATTTTAGTTCAGATTTTTTTGAGTTCATGAAAAAGCTTAAATTTTACTTAAAAAACATTTATTTTATTAATAAGTAAATTTTCTTTATTTTAGTTTAGTTTTTTTAATGCGGAATTAGGCGGGCTAGCTCTCCTCCGGCGGATCTGAAGTAGAACTCGTTTATATATATATATATATATATATATATATATATATATATATATATAATCACATTAACTAACATTTGATACAATTTTGTCATTGTAATTTTTATAATTTTATTGTTCTTCTTTACAGGTAAGAATTTTAAACAATACTTCATGTCTCTTACGATCTTGAGTCAAGCGAATAAGGTGAGATTTTAAAATTGTTGAATATCTTTTTAAAAATATCTACGCTCTAACATTTTTCAATATACATTACTAAAATATTTTCATAATTTTTGTTTCGTCATCTATAAATAAATACTAAAATAATAAATTGACCCAATATATCAATATTAGTTTATAGTTATATTGTTCTTTTTTATGATAAAATTTAGTAAACTTGATGCTTCGTTTGCACTTAATAATGATTTTTATGGCGTATTATCAGAAATTAGTTTCCAATAAAGATCAAACGGGTCGTTTCTTCGTAAATCCTTTTTAAGAAAATGAAACCTTGCATAAGGAGATGCAATGGTCTAAAGCTAAAGTCTAAACGCATATTCTAAAATGTTACTAGACTACATAAATTGTATACTTTTATAATTTATTATAATTTGAAATTTGGAAAGTAGCTATTAATCATTAGTCGATGAATTACTCATGTCGAAAAGTTTGTGCAATTTGTCTCAAGGTAAAGTGCCATTTCCAATTTTTTTTTAATTTGACGTATTGGCTAGTAAATTCTTCAAAAATTATTTAATATATTAATGTATATTCATATTCTGCCTCAAAAAATATTTCAACGTCAGTAACTGATTTTTATGCATGGATATAAAATTTATTCTTGCTCTGCGATATATGATTATAAAAATAGATGAAAGCAGGCAAGGACAAATATGTGACAAAAAAAGATCGACAAAAATAATTTAACAAATTATTAAATCAGTTGCTTAACTTTAATATTGAGCCGCAAATACTTTTGTAACCGAATTACTTGTAGTATGCACGTTAAATATTTACTCGCAAATAGCTTTTTAATAACCGCAAATAACTTCTATGATTATTAATTTTAAGTGACACTATTTATGAATTTATGAAATTTTAGAAAGATAATATAATAGGCACAGAACGATGCCAATAATAGGTCGCGAAAAGTTGAAACGATGCTACGCAAGGCTTATCATCATCAAAAACAAGTAAACTATAGAATTTTTCAATGATACTAAGGCAAAGATGTGTAATAGACGGCAATGCTTAAAAATGCATAACAGAAGTATTTTTGTTGTTGTTAGTTTTTTTAGTTCTGAGCACTGTTTTTTGTTTATGAGACATTAAGTTAAATTCATAATAATTAAATTCAATAATAATTTAATAAGTATACGTTATTCAATTGTTTCATAAAAGTTTTGTTAGTTTCAAATCAGATTTATCAGATTCGTTCATATAACCTCAATAAATGCTTACATGTGGGTGAGGGAAAAGGACCAACTGAATTTTTACCCTGGAAAAGGTGAAAACAATAAAACCAGTGAATAAAATATTTTCTTTTAGTTAAAATTTACAACTTTACAATGAAATAAATAAATAGTTATTCCAATTCAATCAATTAATATAAATTTTTATATTAATTTAAAATGCAAGCTACAGCTTTAATTGAATTGTACATTAATAATAGTATAATTTCATGTCGGTTAGTATCAAAGTAAAATACAATTGTTCATTACCTATAATTCTGTAAACTGAAATATGTTTCTAATCACTGTCTTTATAGAAGTTTATAATCGAAAGATTCTACTTGCAAAAAGACGTGCAACGTTTTTTATTATTATAGTTTTCGTATCAATGAGCAAATGAAACTACGATTGCCAGTAGATAGTAGAAGAAGCTTAAACTATAGATAGCTAAAGTTTTCAAAAACTATGGCAATCAAAAGTATCTGTGAATAACAAACTGCAAACGAAATGAGCTTTTTCAGTTGTATAAATATATTAAGCACAATTTAACACCCTTTTTCTGCTCATTTTGTTTTATATATATATATATATATATATATATATATATACATATATATATATCTCGTTGGTTTTGAAGTGGGGTAGTTTAGGTTGGTCCGAATCGCCAGCGCCAAACTATTGAGGTAGAAGTCGTCCAGTTTCTCGAGGGTTGCTCGTGGTAAATTCCTAACCGTTGGTGTTGTGGGTCGAGCAGTATTTGCAGATTTTACAGTATACTGGTTTAATATATCCCTTCAGAGACTGTGAGCCCTTTATAAAGGTATTAGCTGAAAGGTGAATGTCTCGAGCACTTTTGATAAATGAAAGACCACACTTGGGTAATTGGACACTTTATTCAACAAAATAACTAGAAGAGCATTCCAACCGCGACTAATCTTAATTAGACATTCTCTATGTGTATTCTAGTTTAATATAAAATGTAATGGATTTCTTGGATGTATATATTTTATTTGGAACACGACTCTTTTGGAATAGCATATAGCAATTAATCCTCGTGAACCATGAACTTTGGTTATTTATTTAAGCGACACTTATCAATGAACGTATTACAGAACACGCCACCCCTATAGAATCTGTCAGTCATTTTCTAATTTTGTATAGTATTTAAATATTCAATTTCAACAATTTAACTTCTGTTGATACAACAAATATATAAAATATAAGTTGTCAAATTTATTATAAGTATTTCTTAATAAGAACCATTTTACAATGAATAGTATTCAAAATCATGCGCTTAAATTTGACACCCCTTGCAACTGGTGTTAATTTATTTATTCAATTTATGCAAATAAAATTGCTTATGCAGACAGAAAGTGCACAAATCAATTATAGATTTGCTTGGAATTGTCTAATGTAAGCATGTGGAATTATCTAACCAACTAATGCTTTATGTTTCCTAATATTTTGTCATCAATTATGCTTTTCGAAAACTTGTGATGCTTTGGAATGGTGTCAAGCATGATGTTCAAATTTATTGGTTCAAATCCGTTTATTTTTACTGTACTCATAAGTGTTGTTAAAATATGTCGTTTCTAATTATTTTACACCCTTCGGCAGTATTTGCCAAGTCCGTATTAAAAATATGCTTAGTATCTCTCGTATTTTTATAAGATATCCAGTTCTTTCCATGCGGGACAGGCAAAAGCCCAAACACTTTTTGCGTGTAAGCAAAAAACATTGTATGATTTATTTTTAGAAATTTAGTTACACAGAAATCCGGATTTTGCTCCTTTCACGAGAACATCATGCTTTTACAATCTACGCCCTGTCTCAAGTATGAAATAGCTTCAGATACTTTCCAAATATATTATTGTGACTGACTATATATTACTAATTTGTTAATAAATTGGTCAGTTAATAGGACGTAGTGCACCTTATCCTTATACACCATTATGTGATAAAATGTGTGCGATATAAATAAATAGTTATTTGCTCCAACATGTTTCGCAATAGTTTTTATTTTGCAAGGATCATATTAATTTTTAGATATTGAAAGAATGGTAATTTTAAACATTATGGAATATATAAATATCAATTTATGCAAATTCAAAATTAATCTTAGTTTAATTATTGATCTTAGTTTTGTCTGAATTAGGTATTATGTTGGATAATACAGCTTTCAATTGTTATGATGACATGATATATGGATGTAATTTTCCATGCAAAGCTATTATCACTACTTCCGTAAGCTTATTTTGATATAATATATAAATTTTCAAAATGTTTATTAAACAGCAAAAACCTTTTTCTAACTGCATCAGAATATTGGCAAGATGCAAGCCGTTCTGCAAATGGTTAATTATTGTGGAATAGTTGTCAGAACTTTTTTCAATTTTACCGGTTAGTTTACTTAATGGGGTAGAAAATTGGTTATAATTTTGAATTCTGATTGATATTTACCAATCTGTTATTTATTTAATATTAGTAAGTGGTTTAGTTTGTCTTTTAAAGTCAAATTTGTTTGTTAAATTATTCTGCGTCAGATTCAGTTAGAGTTTCAAACAATTGTTTGAAGATCGTTCCGATAATACTAAATAAAACGCGTTTACTTGTAAATGCAGTTATTTCTTAAGAATGATATAAATTGTTTCATTTTGATTAGTAACTATTTTTAAAATATTATCCCGTAATTTCAAAAATGGCTTGCACGCTTGCTCATATTCTGATGCAGTTAGAAAAAGTTTTTGCTGTTTACATTACATCTTGTGATATAAATATAATAAAAATAGTTATATTTTTTTTAATTTAACTTTTAACCTAGTAAATCATGAAAAATGATTATATCAAAATAATCACTACATACTTGCACATCGCCTATTTTTTCGTGTTTATTCCGGTGCTTTCCGTTAAAGTAAAATTGAAGTTTTGGAGACCATATGCAACCGTAACAGTCAAAGCCAACAATATCAATGAGCAGTTTAATATCTGTGACAAAAAAAGCAAATGAAACTTATTGGTAACAAATGTATCTAAAATGTCATAAAAATTTGCCCATGAGAGATTATTGCAATCTTTGATGAAATATTCAATGGTAATTTATTTTTTTGTATATGATGAATACATTTCTAACGTTAGTAATAATTGCAGCATTGTATGCATTCCAATAGTTTATTTCATTATTAATAAAGTAAACTGTAAATTTTTTTTTTCTTAGATGTATTAGACAAACTCGATCTTAAAAATCTTTTAAATAAATGAGTTATTTAGTTAGTTAGTAAGTGAGAGATGAGCTACAATTAAAGTCAACAGTACTAAAACAAAATCATGGGGAAAGTGTAAAAAGTTTTGATTATAAAATAGAAAAGGTGATTGGGTTAATGTTGAGCAACTTTGATGAAATCTAATAGCGAGCTACCATTAATGGACCAAATTAAGAATATCTGTTAGGGATCAAACACTGGAGCTAAGATAGGTTTATAATTTACCTGGCTCAGACGGCTTTACTAGAAATAAGGCCTTATTGTCTTGGATCAGCAGGCCCCAATCTAACAGACATAGTCGTCTTTGTAGCAGTATACACCACTACCAAACATTCCGTGATCATCTTTGGCAAATTCGGTTTCTGCAATAACCGAAAAAAGCTGATATGCGCCAGTTGTATGAATGGCCCAGGATGAATATTCATAAAGTCAGTACTGCAGTTCAATGTTATAGGTATCAACTTTGTCGACATTAAGATGAATGATAGTGGATTTTGTAAGTGATATGTCGATTATCAAATATAAAAATGTTTATCCAATTGTTTCACTACTGGCGAAGTATCAAGGTTGAATGAGATCACAGTTGAACACTTGTATGCACAGCACAAAACTAATGTCGCAGGCGATATATTTGGTTAGATTAATTTTTAAATTAAAAAGAACTACTTGATTTTTACAACAATGTTCTTGCTATCACTGGCAACAACATACTGCAATAACAGTGGACGATTTCAATGGCAATGCGACGCGTCAAGTTGCTGAGTCAACAAAAGCCGTGGAATGTTGACGAACTAACACCATCGCCGTCGATATCATGCTAAGAACAATAAATGCAAGCTTAGCAAAAAGTGTAAAACTCATACATATTCGGTATTTCGTATGAGGGAATAAGGAAAGCAAACGAGTTCCAAAATACTCAAGAAAAATAAAAAATGTTTTTAGGATACAATTTATCGCCCGTAGGTAAGCGGTTAAGAGCGATGGGACTTGTTTCAGAGGTCCCGGGTTCGATACCCACTTCGAGCAGCCTGTTGTCAGGCAACAGTGACAACGATTTTCACTTGGAAATATAGATAGCAATAAGTTTCCAAGTGAAAATAGCCCTCACCCGACATTGTTGCACCATTGTTCCATACTTGCCCTATTACAGAGATTGTATTATAATAAAATTTTATCATACAGTGATGTGATAACTGTTCGGGTTGCCATCTGTAATAAAACAAACGTA
>NW_020536858.1:0-49710 GCF_003426905.1 Ctenocephalides felis
TGACAATAAAAATTACTATAATATGGAATCTTCAATAGAAGGAAATGCAAATAATTTTACCAAGATTTAATTTATTTAAACTACAACATTTCATCATCCGAACCAATTGCAATCAAGTCATTCAAGTAAATGAACTATCTAAAATTAAAGAAGATCAAGAACAAATTCATAAACTCTATGCAAGGAAGACTGGAATAACAACAACAGCATCGTGTCAATTATCATGTATATATATTAATAACTATTATTATTATTTATATTCTGTTCAGTATTGCAGACAAAGATACAACAAAAAGAAATTACAAATTACTCCAGAAGTAGAGACACCCCAAAAACAAGAGAACCACAACCACCAACTTGCACCCCGAGGTTTTCACCTAGGGCCGGAGGAGTTACGGGATCCATCCCGCTGACACTATGCTTACATCTAATTACAAGAACCACCTTGCTGATAGAGCATATTTTTACCTATAAAAGATCCGAGATCTTTATGCTCGAAGAAGATTATTATACATAACTTATAAACAGTACATATATCAGTTCAGTTATTATTCATTATATTATAATATTATAAATTTGAAGTATTTAATATATTGTAATTTTTAAGAAATAAAGTTTTTTTGTTTTATCTCAAATAACGAGAATAAAACTCTCGTTTTGGTGTCAAAATGTCTTTACCCGTGGAAAACAAACGTTCAACTGCAACGCTTGAGGGTATAGCAGTATTGTATTTAATAAACAGATTTATGAATATCTGTTCCCCGAGGAATGCAGCATCGTTGAACGAGTCTTTTGATTTTATGTCCAGCCACATTTTAACGAGACTTTGCTGCAATCGTCGGTAGTAGTGATCCGAGATATGCTTGAGCTGGAGTTTTTCGCGCCGCGCCGCGGTGCCGTGCGGTAAATAGTTGGCATTGGATTAAGGATTAACGAACTTCTGCAATTTTAAACGGAAGTTAACGTGTCCGTTAACATTTTTAAAGTTAACTTAAAAGTTAATCCGTTAATCAAAATGTTAACTTCGTTAATTAACGATTAACGGATTAACGAGTTAATGCCCAGCTATGCTCACATTGTATTTAAAATAATAATAATAAATAATTTAAATAAGATTAATTTAAATAAGATGATTTTGTACTAATTTTTTATATTTTAATTTAAGAAAAATTATATTTTGAAAGTAGATATATATATATATCTTCATCGTTTATATATTATACTATATATAATAAGCGGCGACGTTTTTATGCTAGGCTAGTGAGTCAAAAATCAGGGTCGCAATCTGTGTCCATTCTACGATATGTAATAGTTTAAAAATTAATAAATTCAATACTTTTGGTTAATAAATCGTTACCGAATATGTATACATAACTGATGTACACATAACGGTATATATTTGGCCATAACTGATCGCAGCTGGGCATAAAGAGAGCGCGGCACTTTTGTGAGTACCTGAAAGGGACCGAAAACATGCGTTGCAAGTCGGCGCTCGCAGCCTCTTGTGCATGCATACGTGGACAAATATATTGTATACTAGCGCATTCTTCATTCGGCGCTCGAAGCGAATACATCGATTATTCAATACTTGAGTACAATCAACAAGCATAATAAACAGCATTTATTTAGTTACAGTTTAGTGTAGTGTTTGATCCAGTAAGTGACTTTACTTGTGAATTCAGTGCTTTTTAATTAAATATAGTGCTAAAAATAAAATATCAACTAGTTCTTAACCAGATGACTACAAAAAGAAATAATGATGATGCAGTAAACAGATCAACATCGTCGGATCCAACTTCTATTCCATAAACAAGTAATATGTCTTCAACAGCAACAATGTATTTAGCGTCCACTGCACGCGATGTGATCGATTACACGAATAAAAACCCATGGCAAGAGGTAACTTCCGCTAAAAGACGTCGCCCGAACAACGCAGTAAGTAATGTAAGCGTTCCCATAAAATGAGCCAACAATTTTGGGGTTCTAGAAAACAATGTTTCTAAACCATCAGAAGAGACATCAGATAATAAAAGATCTACTCCTCCGCCCTTATTTGTCTACGGAGTTCGTGAATACAATCGTATGATAGCGGATATTAATTCAATTATTAATAAAGATAAATACATCACTAAATACCTACCTAATAAAACTATTAAATTCAACATTTTTGAAATAGAAGACTACCGCAATTTGTTAAATTTGTGCGTGAAAGAGATGTCGTTTTTCATACCTACCAGATAAAAGCGGAACGCTCATACAGGGTTGTACTCAAATATCTGCACTACGCTACAGATAAAAATGATATAAAGCCACAATTGAAAAAGAAGGTCATCCTGTCAGAAATATTACTACAATAACACCCGAAATCAAAACAACTGCTGAACATGTTTTACATAGACTTAGAACCCAAAGAAAATAATTCAATTTTTAAAATGAAGAAAATGTTAAACCAAATAATTCATTTTGTCTCAGTGTGTAAGGTGCCAAATGTACGGCCATACCCAGCGCTATTGCAACCGTAGATTTATATGTGTCAAATAGGCTCTGATCATGAGTCTAAAAAGTGTACAAAAGCAGCTGAAGCCCCGCCTCCTTGTTATCATTGCGGCGATAATCATACCGCAAACTACAAATGGTGTTCTTACTACCTTCACCTTGTCGGTGCAGATAACGATCAAGCAACAATAGGCAGAAGTTTTTTTTTTTTATTGTTTGAACAGCAATCGGAACTCCTATATGTTCTATAAGCTGTTGGTTAACTTAATACTACTTTCTTTCATGAGAGGCAATCCATCGATTAACCATTCTCTTATTTGTGGGATATTTTTGATATTAGCTCTTACGTCTAATAGTTGCATATGATTGGATGTTGCAGCTATGTCCACAAAGGACGATTTCCACTTGGAATTATATTGTGATCTATAATTTCAAGTGGAAATTTGACATCAAAACTGATAGGCAGAAGTAATGGGACTTATTTACACACAAATGCAAACCGGTACAAATCCAACTTACACAACGATAGAATTTCACAGTACGCAAACCCTCAGCATATGTCTTATGCTCAGGTAATAAAATCGCAATCAAACCTATTTAACAACAATCAAAATCACATTAACAACAATAATTCTCCATCGATGTCTGATTTCCTGACCGAATTTAGAAATATGTTTAGCCAGTTAATGGTACAAAACACCATGATTGTCAAAATGTTATCAACATTAATCAACATTAATAAAGTTAAATAATGGCTAATATTTTAAATTTAGGATTATGGAATGCTAACGGCTTGTATCAACACAAAGCTGAAGTAGAATTATTTTTGAGACACAACAATATCGACATCTTTTTAATTAGTGAAACACACTTCACTAAGTATTCAAACTTTTATATACCAATTTACAAGACATACTTCACTAACCATCCCGAAGGCACCGCACATGGTGGGACTGCAATTATTGTAAAATCTAATCTTCTTCATTATGAGCTGGATAAATACAAATCTGAAATTTTGCAAGCCACATCAATTTCAATAATTAATTTCATAAAAATTAATTCATTCGACTTATGTGTTTCTGCAGTTTACTGTCCGCCGAGGCACAATATAACCAGATTACAATTTCAAGATTTTTTCTCTACACTAGGTAGTCATTTCATCGCCGGCGGAGACTACAATAGCAAACATGTCAATTGGGGCTCAAGGTTAAATAATCCTAAGGAAAAACAGCTATATGATACAATATATAAACATAATTATAGTGTTCTTTCTTCAGGTTCTTCCACCTATTGGCCGAGCGATCCTGCCAAAAAACCAGATCTATTGGACTTTTTTGTATCATCGGATATAAGCTCAATTCACGAGGAAGTATGTACGTGCAAGCTATGACTTATCATCTGACCATAGTCCAGTAATAGCCAGCATAAGCACATCGGCAAGTATTTCTAAACCCTCCTCTAGGATCTGCAACCATAAAACAAACTGGGACATTTACCGGAAGTTCGTAGAAGACAAAGTTGACCTCAAAGTTAAACTTAAAAAATCCGCTGATATCGAAAACACCATCGATTCCTTTGATACCCTCCTACATGATGCTGCAAAGTTTGCTACTCCTACTCCTGTTACGACAAAAAACTCCTGTCAGACGACAACATATGAAATAAAAAGGCTCATAGCAAAAAAAAAAAAGTTAGGCGTAGGTGGCAACATAGTCATTTGCCCACAGACAAAAACATTTTCAATAATCTGAGTAACAAGTTGAAAGCAAGGTTAAAGGAACTCAACCAAGAGAGATTTAATAACTATGTATCCAGTTTGAATCGTTTTGACAATTCTATCTGGAAACCCGTCAAAAATAAACTTAAACCTAACTTTCAAAATCCTCCAGTTCTTTTGGATACCCAGACCTCTACATGGGCAAGAAGTGACAAAGACAAAGTAGATATATTTGCGGAATACTTAGCTACAGTTTTTCGGCCTAACAACTTATCAAATTATAATGTCAACATTAGTCCTGCTTTAGACCATAATAGCAGTCACGAAAGCGTGAAACGTTTCTTGTCTCTCAAATTAGTAGTTAGTGAAATAAAGAAAGTTAAAGCAAAAAAATCGCCTGGAATAGACCGAATATCTCCCAGAATGCTCAAAGAATTGCCTGTAAAGGGATTCATTATAATCACCTATAAATTCAACGCTATTTTGAGACTTGACTACTGGCCAAATCAATTCAAGACCTCTTTAATAAAGATGATTCCAAAAATTGGCAAGGATCAACACTTAGTCACATCTTATAGGCCAATCAGCCTTCTCCCTATATTGTCAAAATTTTTAGAAAAACTGTTACTACAGGATATTCTGAAGGAATCCAATGTCTTCCCTGATCACCGGTTTGGATTTCGTAAAGAGCACTCAACCATACAGCAGTGTCACAGGATTGCCAGTCATATCTATAACTCATTCGAATCCAAACAATATTACACGGCCGCCTTTTTGGACGTCAAACAAGCATTCGACAAAGTGTGCCACGACAGGCTCGTCACAAAAATTAGACTCTATTTACCAGTAAAATATCATAATATAAGGTTAATTCCTCGTCGTCTGACATATTTCTATCAAGTCAGGGGTACCGCAGGGAAGTGTGTTGGGTCCATTCCTATACACCAGGTTTACGTGCGATATTCCTACAACGTCTATTACCACAATCGCCACTTCTGCAGACTACATATCAATCTTATCCACTGATGACAATCCTAGTACTGCTTGTTTAAAACTGCAGTATCATCTTAATTTGATGGAAGATTGGACCAAACTGTGGAACATAGGCATCAATGAGTCTAAGTCTAGCCACATTACTTTCACTCTTAACAAACAATCGTGTCCTGCAGTGTTCTTAAATGGCTATCAAATTCCAACAGTCAGCACTATCAAATATCTTCGAATTCACTTTGACGAAAAACTCACCTGGCGACATCACATTTGCACTAAAGTAAAGCAAATGAAAACGCGAGTTAAAGAACTCGGCTGGCTCATTGGACATAGATCTAAATTATCTCTAGAAAACAAGGTCCTTATCTATAATATGATAATTAAACCGTTGTGGACTTATGGTCTTCAGATTTGGGGCTGCTCAAGTGAATCAAATATTGCTCTTATACAACGGATGAAATCAAAAATTACTCGTATGGTCACAGGAGCCCTCTGGTACATAACTAATCAGATGATCCATAATGATCTAAAGCATTTATTTAGTTATAGTTCAGTGTAGTGTTTGATCCAGTAAGTGACTTTACTTGCGAATTCAGTGCTTTTTAATTAAATATAGTGCTCCCGTCAGGGAGTACTATAAATTATCACTCCACAATACCTATTGTGGAAACATTTAACATCATTCACGAAGATCAAAATAATTTTACTCAACTAGTTCTTAACCAGATGACTTCAAAAAGAAATAATGATGATGCAGTAAACAGATCAACATCGTCGGATCCAACTCCTATTCCATCAACAAGTAATATGTCTTCAACAGCAACAATGGATTTAGCGTCCACTGCACGCGATGTGATCGATTACACGAATAAAAACCCATGGCAAGAGGTAACTTCCGCTAAAAGACGTCGCCCGAACAACGCAGTAAGTAATGTAAGCGTTCCCATAAAATTAGCCAACAATTTTGGCGTTCTAGAAAACAATGTTTCTAAACCATCAGACGAGACATCAGATAATAAAAGATCTACTCCTCCGCCCTTATTTGTCTACGGACTTCGTGATTACAATCGTATGATAGCGGATATTAATTCAATTATTAATAAAGATAAATACATCACTAAATACCTACCTAATAAAACTATTAAATTCAACATTTTGAAATAGAAGACTACCGCAATTTTGTTAAATTTTGAAAGAGATGTCTTTCAATTTTGTGAAAGAGATGTCGTTTTTCATACCTACCAGATAAAAGCGGAACGCTCATACAGGGTTGTACTCAAATATCTGCACTACGCTACAAATGAAAATGATATCAAAGCCGCAATTGAAAAAGAAGGTCATCCTGTCAGAAATATTACTAATATTATACACCCGAAATCAAAACAACTGCTGAACATGTTTCATATAGACTTAGAACCCAAAGAAAATAATTCGTCAATTTTTAAAATGAATAAAATGTTAAACCAATAATTCATTTTGAGCCCCCAATAAAATCATCAAATATTCCCTGGTGTGTAAGGTGCCAAATGTACGGCCATACCCAGCGTTATTGCAACCGTAGATTTATATGTGTCAAATGCGGCTCTGATCATGAGTCTAAAAGGTGTACAAAAGCAGCTGAAGCCCCGCCTCTTTGTTATCATTGCGGCGATAATCATACCGCAAACTACAAAGGGTGTTCTTACTACCTTCACCTTGTCGGTGCAGATAACGATCAAGCAACAATAGGCAGAAGTAAAGGGACTTATTTACACACAAATGCAAACCGGTCCAAATCCAACTTACACGACAATAAAATTTCACAGTACGCAAACTCTCAGCATATGTCTTATGCTCAGGTAATAAAATCGCAATCAAACCTATTTAACAACAATCAAAATCACATTAACAACAGTAATTCTCCATCGATGTCTGATTTCCTGACCGAATTTAGAAATATGTTTAGCCAGTTAATGGAACAAAAAACCATGATTGTCAAAATGTTATCAACATTAATCAACATTAATAAAGTTAAATAATGGCTAATATTTTAAATTTAGAATTATGGAATGCTAACGGCTTGTATCAACACAAAGCTGAAGTAGAATTATTTTTGAGACACAACAAAATCGACATCTTTTTAATTAGTGAAACACACTTCACCAAGTATTCAAACTTTTATATACCAAATTACAAGACATACTTCACTAACCATCCCGATGGCACCGCACATGGTGGGACTGCAATTATTGTAAAATCTAATCTTCTTCATTATGAGCTGGATAAATACGAATCTGAAATTTTGCAAGCCACATCAATTTCAATAATTAATTCATAAAAATGAATTCATTCGACTTATGTGTTTCTGCAGTTTACTGTCCGCCGAGGCACAATATAACCAGATTACAATTTCAAGATTATTTCTCTACACTAGGTAGTCATTTCATCGCCGGCGGAGACTACAATAGCAAACATGTCAATTGGGGCTCAAGATTAAATAATCCTAAGGGAAAACATCTATATGATACAATATATAAACATAATTATAGTGTTCTTTCTTCAGGTTCTTCCACCTACTGGCCGAGCGATCCTGCCAAAAAACCAGATCTATTGGACTTTTTTGTATCATCGGGTATAAGCTCAATTCACAAGGAAGTATGTACGAGCAAGCTATGACTTATCATCTGACCATAGTCCAGTAATAGCCAGCATAAGCACATCGGCAAGTATTTCTAAACCCTCCTCTAGGATCTGCAACCATAAAACAAACTGGGACATCTACCGGAAGTTCGTAGAAGACAAAGTTGACCTCAAAGTTAAACTTAAAAATTCCGCTGATATCGAAAACACCATCGATTCCTTTGATACCCTCCTACATGATGCTGCAAAGTTTGCTACTCCTACTCCTGTTACGATAAAAAACTCCTGTCAGACGACAACATATGAAATAAAAAGGCTCATAGCAGAAAAAAGAAAAGCTAGGCGTAGGTGGCAACATAGTCATTTGCCCACAGACAAAAACATTTTCAATAATCTGAGTAACAAGTTGAAAGCAAGGTTAAAGGAACTCAACCAAGAGAGATTTAATAACTATGTATCCAGTTTGAATCGTTTTGACAATTCTATCTGGAAACCCGTCAAAAATAAACTTAAACCTAACTTTCAAAATCCTCCAGTTTCTCCAGACGAAAAACTCACCTGGTAAAGCAAATGAAAACGCGAGTTAAAGAACTCGGCTGGCTCTTTGGACATACATCTAAATTATCTCTAGAAAACAAGGTCCTTATCTATAATAAGATAATTAAACCGTTGTGGACTTATGGTCTTTAGATTTGGGGCTGCTCAAGTAAATCAAATATTGCTCTTATACAACGGATGAAATCAAAAATTACTCGTATGATCACAGGAGCCCCCTGGTACATAACTAATCAGATGATCCATAATGATCTAAAGCATTTATTTAGTTACAGTTTAGTGTAGTGTTTGATCCAGTAAGTGACTTTACTTGTGAATTCAGTGCTTTTTAATTAAATATAGTGCTCCCGTCAGGGAGTACTATAAATTATCACTCCACAATACCTATTGTGGAAACATTTAACATCATTCACGAAGATCAAAATAATTTTACTCAACTAGTTCTTAACCAGATGACTTCAAAAAGAAATAATGATGATGCAGTAAACAGATCAACATCGTCGGATCCAACTCCTATTCCATCAAAAAGTAATATGTCTTCAACAGCAACAATGGATTTAGCGTCCACTGCACGCGATGTGATCGATTACACGAATAAAAACCCATGGCAAGAGGTAACTTCCGCTAGAAGACGTCGCTCGAACAACGCAGTAAGTAATGTAAGCGTTCCCATAAAATTAGCCAACAATTTTGGCGTTCTAGAAAACAATGTTTCTATACCATCAGAAGAGACATCAGATAATAAAAGATCTACTCCTCCGCCCTTATTTGTCTACGGACTTCGTGATTACAATCCTATGTTAGCGGATATTAATTCAATTATTAATAAAGATAAATACATCACTAAATACCTACCTAATAAAACTATTAAATTCAACATTTTTGAAATAGAAGACTACCGCAATTTTGTTAAATTTTGAAAGAGATGTCTTTCAATTTCGTGAAAGAGATGTCGTTTTTCATACCTACCAGATAAAAGCGGAACGCTCATACAGGGTTGTACTCAAATATCTGCACTACGCTACAAATAAAAATGATATCAAAGCCGCAATTGAAAAAGAAGGTCATCCTGTCAGAAATATTACTAATATTATACATCCGAAATCAAAACAACTGCTGAACATGTTTTACATAGACTTAGAACCCAAAGAAAATAATTCGTCAATTTTTAAAATGAATAAAATGTTAAACCAAATAATTCATTTTGAGCCCCCAATAAAATCATCAAATATTCCCTAGTGTGTAAGGTGCCAAATGTACGGCCATACCCAGCGTTATTGCAACCGTAGATTTATATGTGTCAAATGCGGCTCTGATCATGAGTCTAAAAAGTGTACAAAAGCAGCTGAAGCCCCGCCTCTTTGTTATCATTGCGGCGATAATCATACCGCAAACTACAAAGGGTGTTCTTACTACCTTCACCTTGTCGGTGCAGATAACGATCAAGCAACAATAGGCAGAAGTAAAGGGACTTATTTACACACAAATGCAAACCGGTACAAATCCAACTTACACAACAATAAAATTTCACAGTACGCAAACCCTCAGCATATGTCTTATGCTCAGGTAATAAAATCGCAATCAAACCTATTTAACAACAATCAAAATCACATTAACAACAGTAATTCTCCATCGATGTCTGATTTCCTGACCGAATTTAGAAATATGTTTAGCCAGTTAATGGAACAAAACACCATGATTGTCAAAATGTTATCAACATTAATCAACATTAATGAAGTTAAATAATGGCTAATATTTTAAATTTAGGATTATGGAATGCTAACGGCTTGTATCAACACAAAGCCGAAGTAGAATTATTTTTGAGACACAACAATATCGACATCTTTTTAATTAGTGAAACACACTTCACCAAGTATTCAAACTTTTATATACCAAATTACAAGACATACTTCACTAACCATCCCGATGGCACCGCACATGGTGGGACTGCCATTATTGTAAAATCTAATCTTCTTCATTATGAGCTGGATAAATACGAATCTGAAATTTTGGAAGCCACATCAATTTTAATAATTAATTCATAAAAATGAATTCATTCAACTTATGTGTTTCTGCAGTTTACTGTCCGCCGAGGCACAATATAACCAGATTACAATTTCAAGATTATTTCTCTACACTAGGTAGTCATTTCATCGCCGGCGGAGACTACAATAGCAAACATGTCAATTGGGGCTCAAGATTAAATAATCCTAAGGGAAAACATCTATATGATACAATATATAAACATAATTATAGTGTTCTTTCTTCAGGTTCTTCCACCTACTGGCCGAGCGATCCTGCCAAAAAACCAGATCTATTGGACTTTTTTGTATCATCGGGTATAAGCTCAATTCACAAGGAAGTATGTACGAGCAAGCTATGACTTATCATCTGACCATAGTCCAGTAATAGCCAGCATAAGCACATCGGCAAGTATTTCTAAACCCTCCTCTAGGATCTGCAACCATAAAACAAACTGGGACATCTACCGGAAGTTCGTAGAAGACAAAGTTGACCTCAAAGTTAAACTTAAAAATTTCGCTGATATCGAAAACACCATCGATTCCTTTGATACCCTCCTACATGATGCTGCAAAGTTTGCTACTCCTACTCCTGTTACGACAAAAAACTCCTGTCAGACGACAACATATGAAATAAAAAGGATCATAGCAGAAAAAAGAAATGCTAGGCGTAGGTGGCAACATAGTCATTTGCCCACAGACAAAAACATTTTCAATAATCTGAGTAACAAGTTGAAAGCAAGGTTAAAGGAACTCAACCAAGAGAGATTTAATAACTATGTATCCAGTTTGAATCGTTTTGACAATTCTATCTGGAAACCCGTCAAAAATAAACATAAACCTAACTTTCAAAATCCTCCAGTTCGTTTGGGGGTAACTTGAAACGGGCAGGTGGCAAAAAGGTTTAAAGCCTTATTATAATTTTAAAGGTATTTTACAAAATAATTACATTTTTAACTAATGCTAAAAAACTACCAATGGAAAAAAATACTTTTATTATAGATTTTCTAAGATTACCGTTTATCTCCCTCATTTCAAAGATTACCGTTTTGAAATCAAGGTTATAGCTGGTTATACATCTTTTTTTCTCAACTTTCAAATATTGCTGTTAAACAATGCTTAACTTTACTGATTTCTCACACATAGGTGGTGGCCCTTTTTAATCCCGGTCCTTCATATATTACTATTTATTCTTCGATAAATTTTGGGAAATTATTACTGGGAAAATAGTATTCGACGAAATATCCATTTTATCGATACCATATTCAGGTTCTGAATTTAAATAACTCAAACCTAGAAAATGTTTTATAAATACCAATGAGTATATAATTATACAAATGAGATCTTTCAGAGCACCGTGTTTGAGAAAAATATGCCAAAAAGTGCATTTTCTTTTTTTTAAAAATAAATATTTTGGCCTCGCTTACTCTGAGCATTTAGCCATCTACAACATTTTTATTTAGTTACATTCTAATTTTTATATCATTTTCAATCTATTTATGTATCCTATTCTATATTCTTCTTAATCTTCTTTTTATTTTCTTCAATTCTTCCTCTCTTTTTCAAATTTTTAATTCTATTTAACTTTCAGCTTCATTCAATTATTTTTTTCTTCGTTTTTCTTTCAAGTTCCAATATTCCACTTCTTACTCCTAATTCAATTCAACTGTACGAATTTTGTTATTCCTATTTTACTTAATTTTTATTCAAATTCTATTTAACAAATACAATTTTTATTTGATTTTAAATTAACTACACATATTATTTTTAACAAATTCTATGTCTATGACATTGAATTTTGCTTTTAACCTAAAAATACAACACCCTATCTCCCCTAAGATGCACTGTCTTCCAAAAATACACAAACCTGAATGCTCTTTCAGACCGATTGTCTCCTATATTGGCTCCCCTTTTTACAACATTTTGAAACTCATTTCTGATGTCCGGTGCATGTCAGATTGAATTTTACGGTTTATTATAATTGCATGAAAAGCTTACAAAAGTGTACAGAAAATTAAATAATTGCTTATTTAAACCATTCATAATCGAGACTCTAATGTGCGTTCCCAGTAAACCACAGAAGTTACCACCACGTAACTCATTTTGTAACTTTCGTTTCGAAACTGATGTTAAGTAAAAAAACCGATGCTGTTACGTATAGTTGCGACCTTTAACCACCGTCGACGCGTTTCTGTCGGTACGTGGCGTGGTACGTTGCATTGTCACATAGATTAGCCTTTGAAAATAGCCGTGAAGTGTTTTATGATCGAAATGTCAAATTAAATATAGGTTAACTCGGTTAGTGCATCGTGGACGCATAATTGAGTATTTTATCGTGTATGTTTGAAATGCAAGATATTTCCTTTATTGAAGCGTTATTTATTAATTGCTTTTATATTTAGTGCGAAATCAGTTGTAGAAATTAGTTAAACAGTCAGCTGCAAAAGTATTTAATATGAAACCGGCAAATAAGGCGAGTCTAATTGTACTGAAACATATTTTAATTTATAAATTATTATAATAATGTTTAGTCATTTGCAGTATATAGGCCGCCTGCAATGCAAAGTCTGTTCTTGTATTGTGATAATTGATTTGTCATGTAATAATTGAAATTTCTAACACACCAGTCAGAAACATAACCTCAATTCAGTGATATATGAATAAAGAGATGTAAGTTATATGGTTTTATACATATTCATTTTTTATAGTTTTATTAGTATCAGAACTATTTAGCTAAGCACAAACTGATATAAGTTGGTTTTCAATTGTAGAGAAAATTACAGTGCTGATAACCCCTACGAAAATGGATTTCAAACTAGGGAAATTTTCTCCAATAGAGAAGATAAATACAAAGTTAGATAATATATTAGAAATTATTAATCCTTTGTCACCAAAAAAAAACAAGCAAGGCTTGAAAACATGCGAGAAGAAAAATAAGAACACATATCGATAAATAAGAACACATATTAAGATTAAGTGTTGAAAAGAAAATGAATTGTGGAGTATTTCTTAAGTGATGATATTGTATTACAGAATAGGTATATTAATGTTTTACACAAAGAGAATTTTAACTAATATGATTTAGTACTAATTTGTAATGTTTTACTTTTAGGAAATTAACATATTTAATACGAAACCAGCAAAGGTGAGTATAATTGCACTGTTTTTTTTTTAATTTACAAATTATTATATTAATGACTAATTAGTTATTTTCAGTATATAGGTCATGTGCAATGCAAATTCTGTTTATGTATTGTGATAATTGATTTATCACATAATTATTGAAATTTCTGACAGACCAGTCAAAAATCACATAACCTCAATTCAGTGATATGATGTGAATATTATAGGTAGATAAGTGTAATATATATGGTATCATACATATTCTTTATAATTTCATTAGTATCAGAACTATTCAGTTAAGCAAAAACTGATATAAATTGCTTTTCAATTGTAGAGAAAGAGTGCTCATAACCCCTATGGGTTATGTCAAAATGGAATTCAAACTAGGGAAATTTGCTCTAATCAAGAAGATAAATTGTCACCAAAGAAACAAGCAAGACTTAAAAACATTCAAGAAGGAAAACAAAGAATGCACCGGATATCACACATTATATGGATTAAGTGTTGAAGAGAACATGAATTGTTGAGTATTTCGAGCCTGATGAACTTGCATTACAGAATTGGTATATTAAGGTTCTACATGAAGAGAATTTTAACTAATATGATTTAGTACTAATTTGTAGTGTTTTACTTTTAGGTAATTCAGATCTTGAAAATTAATAGGATAAAATCAATGCAAGAAAATTGAGTGTGTGTTCATGGAATAATTATCTCTGTCATATGATCGTAGGAACTACATAGTCATTAACTTCAAATAATGAGTATGTTTAGAGGTAATGTTCACAAATGACTAATTTGTTCACAATGTTTTCAATTCAAAATTTGTGTACAATGTTTCTAAGATGTTTGGTTCTATTTTAGATGCATTAACAGATGCAAGTGAGTTGAACATATTTAACGCAAGACTTAACTTTGCCAAGTCTGATTTAACTGAAGTTGCCAAGAGAGTTAAACATAATACATATTATGAATAAATAATTATTTTTATAGGCTAACATTTTATGGACTATCAAATTTTAGTTTTCTAATGTTAACTATGTAATATGTAAATTATGTATATTGTAAATGATAATATTTAATAAAATTACTAAATATCCGAAATTATTATTAATATTCTATATTTGCAGGAAATTTAATTAAATAAGTATGTAACATAAAAGACACCTACACGCTTTTTTATTCAATTTAGATACGTAGCAAAAATGTAACCGCGGTGTATTAGTGTGTAACGAAACAGCCGTTACGTTCTTGCCCGCGAAATAGATGCTTCTGTGTGCCTCCCAGGTTACGTACCTGATTCGTGCGGACGTGCCAGCGTTACGTAACGTTCATGGCTTTGTTACGTTTTGTGGTTTACTGGGTTGGAATCAAAAAAATGTCTTACATTTTAATCAAGATTTAGAAGCAAAAATGGAATCGGACTGTAAACCAACAGAAATCCCAAAACTACGAAGGACCGTAATTGGATCGAGCAAATTTAGCAAGATTCCTCGCGAAGAAGGTCGGACCAATATGTTTACATCGGAAAAGATCTCGCTGCGTTCAACTTCATCAGTTTCTGACTCAATGCAGGAAGTATTATCATCTAGTAATAATGCATCTACAAGTCTCTCTCATCCACAATCTGATGTCAAGAAACCTCCTAATTCATGGCAAGTAGTCAATTTCAAAAAAAGAAAAACATCATTTGAACCATTAGGAATAGATGTCAAAATTCAAAACAGATTTTCGGCCCTTTCAACAATAGACACAGCTAACGATGACAACTCAGTTAAACCGGCTCCAGTCAGTAAGCCGCCTCCAATATTTATTTACGGAGTTGACAATATTAATGATATGTCAAATCAATTAAATGAAATAATTCCGCACGATCAATATTTCCTGAGAAGTTTAGCTAACAATACATTTAAAATCCTATGTAATTCTGTAGACCATTTTCGAACTTTATCCAGACATCTAAAAGAAACTAATGCTGTATATCATATATATCAATTGAAAGAAGAGAAGGCTTATAGGGTTGTTCTTAGAAATGTACGGTAATGTATTGTAATTTCAACAAGCACAGAGTCAATTAAATTAGAACTATTAAAACAGGGTCATGTCGTACGTAATATCCTAAATATTAGACATAGAATAACAAAAGAACCTCTTAATATGTTTTTTGTTGATCTGGAACCAAATAGAAATAACAAAAATATTTATAACATTTACAAATTATTCAACTGCATTATACGCGTCGAACCACCGAGAAAGTCTAATAACATTATACAATGCACTCGCTGTCAACTCTTTAATCACACCAAAAAATATTGCAATAGACCATTTGCTTGTCTAAAATGCGGTGACAATCATAATACAAAAACTTGTACCAAAGATCCGAATGCTCCGGCATGCTGTTATTTTTGCGACGGTGCTCATCCAGCTAATTATCGCGGTTGCTCTTACTTCCAAAAAATCAAAGAACAAAGAAACATAACTCCAGTAAATCAATCAGTCATAAATCCAAATCCAAATAACCAAAATTTTAAAAATACTAATAATCTAAACAACATTTCTCCGGCCTTGAAGCCAACAATTCATGGCTCTTCCTATGCAGACATTGCAAAAAACAATTATTCTGCTTCTAATCATTCACCATCAAATCCCGAATCTGATTCTCTAGCAACATTTATTTTAGAATTTAAAAATGTCTTCAATCAGCTTATACAACAGAACACCGTTATAATAAATATGTTATCCACGTTAGTCAATAACATAAACAATGGCAAAAATAATTAAAATTGCTGAATGGAATGCCAACGGTTTATTACCTCACAAAAATGAAGTAGAATGTTTTTTAAAATTAAACTTAATAGATATGTTATTAGTCTCAGAATCACACTTCACTGAAAACAACTACTTTGCAATTTATAACTACACTACTTATAACTGAAATCACCCAAGTGGCAGGGCTCGCGGCGGTTCGGCTATATTAATCAAAAATAATATAAAGCATTTTGTTCTACCTGTATTTGTGATGATTTTCTACAAGCAACTCAAATTTCTGTTGAAACAAACTTATATAATTTTTGTGTTTCTGCTGTTTATTGTCCACCAAGATTCAAAATTTCTTGTGCTCAGTTTTCTTCATTTTTCTCTCAATTAGGTAATAAATTTATCATTGGTGGTGACTTTAATTGTAAACATATTGCCTGGGGTTCTAGACTGACTACAGCCAAAGGTAAGATACTTTATGCAGCCATCGGGCAAAATAACCTCTCCTTTATTTCAACTTGCAGTCCAACATATTGGTCTTCTGACCCTACTAAAGTTCCAGACCTTTTAGATTTTTTTATTGTAAAAGGTATCGATTATTCAAATCTTAATATTGAATCTAGTTACGATCTCTCTTCAGATCATTCTCCAATACTTGTGACGTTTAGCACATTTCCTACTCCAGCTATCAACAATCATATTCTACACAACAATCTTTCTAACTGGACTGAATTTAAATCCATACTTGATTCAAAATTATTTCCAAAATTTAGGCCTACAAGCGCAATTGATATAGAGAATAAAATAGAATATTTTTCTGAGATTGTACGTGAAACAACCAAGCAGATAACCCCGAATATTATTCCAAGAAATGATAATCTAATAATTCCACAAGAGATTAAGAAGCTAATTGCACAGAAACGAAGAGCAAGACGTACCTGGCAACATTCTCATCTACCTACGGATAAGACATCCCTTAATCATCTCAATAACACGCTGAGGAAAAAAATGAAAGAATGGAAGAATTGTACATTCAGGTCGTATTTATTGCAGCTAAATAGGTACGATAATTCCATATGGAAACCAATCAAGAACAAAAGTAAACCCCTACTACAAAACCCTCCTCTGAAAATAACTAACCAAAACGGTTTCATTTGGGCAAAAAGCAACGAAGAAAAAGCGGAGGCATTTGCTGATCATCTAAGTAGCATTTTTAGCGCTCGAAATATTTCCCAGAATAATTTAATTAACAATTTCGTAAAACAACCCATTCATTCTACACCGTTAGGACATTTTTCACCAAATGATGTCTTATGTGAAATTAAAAGGATGAAAAATAGATCTTCGCCGGGTATGGACAAGATTACTCCAATAATGTTAAAAGAATTGCCTACAAAAGGTATTTTATATATAACGAATATTTTCAACGCCATTCTTCAATATAATTATTGGCCCACAGCGTGGAAGACTGCAGAAATTATTATGATCGCTAAACCAAACAAAAACCACCACACTGCTAGTTCATACCGTCCTTCTCAGGTTTTATCGATATTATCGAAAATTTTAGAGAGACTTTTGTTGCAGAAATTGTCAGAAGATCATCCGAATGATAGTTGGATTCCTCACCACCAGTTTGGCTTCAGAAAAAATCACTCTACAATTCAACAATGCAACAGAACGGTGTCTCGTATTCTTGAAGCTATGAATAGAAAGGAACACAGCGTAGCCGTATTCTTAGATGTCAGCCAGGCTTTCGATAAGGTTTGGCACTCAGGACTTCTATATAAAATCAAAACAACTTTTCTAAACTACTTCAATATCTTAAGCTCATATTTGCCTAATAGAAAATTTAGAATCAAAATTAAAGATGTGACTTCGAGCATCAGAAATATAGAATGCGGGGTACCACAGGGCAGTGTGCTAAGCCCTGTACTTTATCTTCTTTTCACAAACGATATGCCCACAGATGATCTTCTAACCATATGCACTTACGCCGATGACATAGCAATTATTTCATGCAATTCCGATCTTGCGAGCAACTTGTCAGTTACAAAATTATTTATCTAGTCTCGAAAAATGGTTTTTAGATTGGAATATCAAAATCAATATCGAAAAATCTCAGCATATAATTGTTTCTCTAAAACATCACAACAGTCCACCTATCATCATGAACAATTCAATAATTCCACTATGCAATTGTGTTAAATATTTAGGCATGCACATTGATTCGAAATTGACATGGAGAACGCACATTGAACATAAAAAGGAACAAATCCAACTGAAAATAAAAGATTTTTACTGGCTTTTTGAGAGGAAATCTGAAATCTCTCTCGATAACAAGGTACTTTTGTATAAAACAATCATAGTGCCCATTTGGACTTATGGAATCGAACTATGGGGTTGCTCATGCAAATCTAACATAAACATCATTCAAAGGTGCCAGAATAAAATCCTGCGTATCCTTACTAATGCGCCTTGGTATATTTCGAATTTTTGCCTACATAAGGATTTGAAAATCTCAACAGTCAACGAAATGATCAAGATTAGAAGTTCATCTTTCAACAACAAATTAATCCAGCATACAAATCCTACAATTCAAGCGATTCAGAGACCGATAAGAAGATTGAGCAAGAAATGGCCTTCCGATATACCAAACACCTAGCCCAATGTCTGCACGCGTCCTGACGTAGTACGCGGCATACATCATCACGTCATCGTTCATTTATGTTATTATTTTTGTATTACTGTTTTAATTTAATTTTTATTTTAACTTTTTCCATTTTATATTCAATGTATTGCATTTTTTGTTTTTTTGTATTTTTTTTTTGCTCATATCAATTTTGTAAATAAGACATTAAAGTCTTGATTAACAAAAATAAATTGTAACAAAAAAAAAATTCTGATGTCCTAAAAAATGTCACAATCAATTTTCCCTATTATGTCAGGAATTCGTACCAATTTGTGAATTTAATTAATAACCGCAACATCCCTGAAAATCACTTATTTATAAGCTTAAATGTGGTCAACCTTTTTACATGTGTCCCACATGAATTAATTCTAAACTCAATCGATAAACGTTGGCACACAATTTGTAACTTTACTGACTTTCCGAAAACAGTCTTCACTCATTTTATCAACACTATTCTAAATTACTCATATTTCCATTGCCAAGACAACTTTTATTCTCAAATTAAAGGCGCATCTATGGGATGTCCCTTATCTCCCGGAATTATAGACTTAGTTTTACAGACCCTAGAAATTTCCGTTTTCTCAACTTTAAAATTTCAGATTAACTTTTATATTAGATATGTAGATGACACTTTTTTATCATTAACAAAAATCATATAAACACAACACTAGATCTTTTCAATAACTTTAACAATAATTTAACTTTCACATATGAACTACAGAATAATAACAGACTTAATTTCTTGGATGTATCCGTTTACAATACTAACAACATTATTCGAACAAATTGGTATAAAAAAACTACATGGTCGGGTAGATACTTACACTTTTCCTCATACTGTCCTAAAAACTATAAAATAAACACTATTATTTCCCTTACAAACCATGTTATTTTGTTGTCTCACCAAACTTTCCATCCACAAAATTTATCCCTGATAAGAATAACTCTAATTGAAAATGGTTACCCAAAAAATCTTATTCATTCGGTTATTCAAAAAAGACGAACTTTTTTAAAAACACAAATTAATTCTCCCAACACCACTACCAACATCAAAAACACCAATCTTATTTACTGCAGCATTCCATACGTTGAAGATTTATATTATTATTTTGCCAAAATTCTGTTAGATGAAAACATTTTAGTATCAGGCTCATCCTTACACTCCTTCAAAAAATTTTTTACGAACATTAAATCCCCTACCCCTTCCAATTTCAATACTAACGTAGTATATTCTGTTTCTTGTAATGACTGTGCTTTCCAATATATTGGACAAACCTCGCAATATGTACACAAAAGAATGAGACAACATGAACTAAAATGACAACATGAACTAAAAGTGTGGTCCACCATAAACAAAAAAAATTCAAAAGTACCCTAGTACAGCACTCTATTGAAAACGCCCACTCGTTTAATTTCACTCCAAAGATCTTATATCATGAAAGTTGCGTCTTCAAGAGATTATTTGCGGAAAGTTGTCTTATTCTCATGAATGTTTCTAATAGTGTCAACATTAGATTAGATCACAATCTATTACATGATTCATATTTAAATTTTTTACACTTTTTGACAAACAATTAATATCGACTTTCATTTAAGATCAATAATTTAAGTATTCACTTCCTAACATATAAAAACCCACACATACAATCTCACAGTTCTCAAGGGTTTACACGTGTTACGTATGACTTAGATTTAGTTAGTTCGTTTCCAATAGCCGATCTCATAACATCGAGAGAATAATATTGTTTGTGTTTTCAAATAATAATTTTAAAAAAGACAAAACTTATAGTAATTTTGATTTACAAAATTTACCTCTTCGGCGGAAAAATAACTCATAAATTCATTTTTTGTTAAAATCTTGTTTAGTGAAAAAGTGCTAACGTATATTCAAACATACAGGTAATTAATTCAATTTTGTCATTAACCTTTTCTTAAAATTTTCCATAACTTTCAAAAATATATATATATATATATATATATATATATATAATTTTTAATATCCTGTTAGATAATCCACTCATTTATTTTTATCATTTTTATTTTGATCATATTATCATATTTCTGGACATTATTATTTTTTGCAATTAATTTATTATTTAAGAAAAATCCATTTTTTTTCTTAAACATATTGTTTGCTTAAATCTCATCAAGATCATGTTTTTTGACAGATGTTCTGAAGATGGAACGTACCTAGTTCCGAAACGTCGACAGTAAATAAATAAAGAAATTGTTTTTCAAAAAACTTTTCTTGTTTTTTATTACTTTTGGATTCTTGTTCGAAACTCTACAATATATATATATATATATATATATATATATATATATATATTGTGTATATATATATATATATATATATATATATATATATATATATATATATATATATGAGTTAGTTCTTGAGGGCGATACATCAAACAAAGAAAAGCCAAAGATTTATAAAATAATCTTTATTTCCAAACGTTTCGACATTCAATTTAATGTCATCATCAGTGGATATTACGTTGGTTAGTTACATATAGAGAAGTGTACACAGCACTAGAGATTTGGCACTAACATTATACAACTAACTTGTCAGCACTATGCATTTTTTATATAATTTTTTTGTATGATGTAAACAGAAAAATGATAGTTTTATTGAACAAACATGTAAGTAGTATTATGTAATTTCTGCCACGACTTCTGTACTTTGCTAGTACCGAGGCTAGTACCGATACATGCCTCGGTACTAGCAAAGTACAGAAGTCGTGGCAGAAATTACATAATTCTACTTACATTTTTGTTCAATTAATCAATAAAACAATAAAACGATATGCCAATTAACTTAAATTCAATATCGATTGCAGTAATTATCACAATCAGCAAATACTTTAAATACGCCATTGTAAGGTGTTTGCAGTCCCACTTAAGCAGTATATAAAGAGTACTGATTGAGTTGGAAGTTATAGTTGTTTTAATTATATCATAGTTGCCATAGTCACATCAGAGTTGCTGTAGGCCACAGCATAGTTTCTGTTGGCCTCAGCAGAGTCGCGGTATTAGTCGTTATTAAGATAGTTGTTAATCATTGTAAGTGGGTGCTAATAAAGTATTGTTAAAAATAGTCAATCAGTGTTGTTCCTTAGAAGTGACAAGATATTTCAGCCAATATCTTAATAAGAACTCAAGGCAATCCGAAGCTTACTATTACTATAACCACCGCTCGGCAAGGCTGTATTGACTAGGAGGTCAATACGAACCACGTTACCAACCACCCCATTACATTTCATGGTGTCCAGAAGTGCGATACCTTGTAGTGAAGAATTAGTATTCGAACGTGAAAACCGAATATTTTGCACCCCGGAGACTGCAGACTCAAGGGCGGATTCAGCAACCCAGCGATACTAATTCGAGGAACTAAGGGTATTAAGGTGGCGGCTCTACCAACACTAAACCGTAAGCAACCCGCAACGACAGCGACTCATTCTAAGTAAGTGACAAATTTATTTTCCTTTTTCGGACATCACACTACCAGAAGATGTCAGCAACTCTCCCCAGGCAAAGTTAACAATTTTTTCTTTGGAAAAGAAATTTGCACATCCAGGAATGACAACCAGTTCATCTAAGATTTGAAGAAAAATTTTTTTTAGATGGAAATTATGTAGATGGAAATCCTGTTAGTGTAATTATTTTAATGTCAATTATATTGATTAGAATGGTAGCTTGGGTTAATAATTCTATAACAGCGGACAGTTGATTAAATAACTATTACAGCAGTTTTAACAATCACGAGCGAAATATAATTTAATTAATGTTAATTTTATAGTTTTATATAGAATTCTCTGAAGGGTAAAAGAGTCATCTTCAGCTAATATTCATTCCTTGAACTTCGCGAATCGGTTTAGGTATGTTGATAAAGTTAGTAACCCGGCTTTCAAGCGGTCTAATGCCAACATCGTCGATATCGTCGATTCAGAATGATATAACTTCAAATTTGGCTATTAATGCCGTTTCTATGGCCAATGTGCTTGAAGGTCCTCTTATTACAGACTTCCACGTTTCATGTATAGTTCCTGTAAACTTATTGGAAAATCTGCCAATAATTAATGAAGGAGACATAAAGGTTCTCTTATTTCAGATTTTCACATTTTTAATAGTTCCGGTAAACTTATTGGGAAATCTGTTAAAATTATTAAAGGACATAAATGGGGTAGAAAGACTCAAAAGAATAAATATAGGGTTATTAAAAACCCAAAAGAATAATTATAGAGTTATTAACAACCCAAAAAAATAATTGTAGGAGTATTAAAATCCCTCATAATATTAAATTTTGTTAGTAAAGCTAAAAACATGTTATTGATGACTATTTATTTGGCTTATATAGAACCTTAGAGGTCAAGTAACTTGTAAAGTGCACTGAATTGCACAATGTCCCTTCTAAATATTTTAGTTTTACGACCGATGAATATACTGATTAATTTAACTTTTAATTAGAAAAATTATTAATAATAAAATAGTATTATTTTAAATAATCAACTGCCCGTTCTACCAACTGTTATAGAATAGATGGGGAAAATTTTAATTAATGTTAATAATATAATCACAACAATCCCCGTAATATAGAGAAAAAAATATATTGGAATTATTGATACAATATGATTTTCTAATTTCATGGTGTTATCACACGATTACCGACAGTTGAACTGTGCACATCGCAGAGTGTTATCAGTAACGTTACAACAAGCCAGTCTACCTGTAGTCAAATAATAACAAACATATTATACCTCTACAGTGTATATATCTAAAACCGCCATGTGCCCTTTGTGGGTACAAGCAAGTTAATTTAATTCTCTATCTATCAAAAATTAACTCAATTGAGTTTAATTTAAGTGAAATTTAAAGTGTTAGTGACATGAGTGACGCTGCCTACGGGCAGGTAAATAATTCCGAGATTACCGGAACCGACCCGGCGAAATCGGTGCTTGCGTATCGAGCGCAATACAAACATTATATAACACAAACAATGCAGATTATTCGGTTAACGAAATTATAAGTGAAAAAAAGTCATTAGGAAACACAAAAATTAAACATAAAATCAAACCTAGCATTAGCAAAAATGCCGAAAAAAATATTAAAAAAAATACTGACATTATTCCAGAAATGTTAAAATCTGGTACTATCAATAAAATTGAAAATAAACATCCTAAACTGAATATTCGTAGTGAAATTAGCCAAAATATAACAATGGAACATAGTAATTTAGAACCAAGTCAAAATGTTATGGAAGATACCGCTATGAACGATGTCAACAGTGAATCATCAATTGATACAAGTGACCTTAACCAGGGCTGGACAACCGTTCAAAATAAAAAACGCTCACAGTCAGAAAATCCAAGTACTTTAATGGAACAACATACCTTAAAGGAATACTGGCTGAACCCAACTCCCACTAGCAACTACTTTGATGTTTTAGCAAGCACATCAGCCCAAAAAGATGCCGACAAACAAACAACAAACACACCACCTATCTTTGTACATGGCGTAAACGACATTAAACCTTTATTTGGTATACTTGAGACTCACGTAAAAGGTCAGTACTCATACAAATTAGTAGGAAACGATCAAGTCAAAATTAATACAAAAGATGCTCACGTCTACAATATAGTTTTAAAGTTGCTACATGAAAAGGGCACACAATTACACTCCTATCAAGCGAAGTGTAAGCAAACATTTAAAGTAGTGGTGAAAAATTTGCACCATAGCACTGACATCAAAACACTTACAGAAGAAATGCCGGCGTTAAATGTGCTCTTTGTTTCGGTAATCACCCAGCCAGCTATAAAGGGTGCACCATTTATCAAAAAGAAAGACGACGCAGATTCCCTCCCCTTCGTCTTAACCTTTCGTCCGTCCAAACGTTTCTTTCTCTGATGCTACTTCTAGAAACATAAACAGCAACAGAAACCACAGGGACAACCAAGGAGGACTATCGTCAGACAATCAACAGCAAACAATTACTTCAAGTAACCAACAAACAGACATGCAAGAACTGAAAGCTATGATGAAAACTCTCATGGACTAAATGAGCACTATGCTGAACATTTTGACAAACCTTCTACCTTTGAGAAAATGATGGCCTTATACTACAAACTATGTATATGGAACGCCAACGGTCTTGCGCAGCACCACCAAGAAGTAAAACAATTTCTTTGTCATAACGATATTGACATAATGCTAATTAGTGAAACACATTTTACTAGCAAAAGCTACCTCAACATTCCACAATATACAACATACAGTCCGGACGACAAACCACATGGTGGAACAGCCATCATAATAAAGTCTAAAATCAAACATTCACTGTTAGATCCACACTGCAATGAGTTTCTACAAGCCACGAACATTTCTATTGACTTTCCTCAAAATAGAATCACAATTTCTGCCATTTACTAAAATATTTAAACAATACTTTGACACTTTTTTCAGTGCTCTAGGAAATAAGTTTATTGTTGGAGGTGACTATAATGCGAAACATCCATACTGGGGATCAAGACTCACCAATCCTAGAGGACGTGAACTCTACAGCTCCATGCTCACTAACAATTTAATCCCGATCTCAACCGGTGAACCAACTTATTGGCCGAGCGACCCAAACAGAATTCCGGACCTGTTAGACTTCTACATAACCAAAGGAATAACAATCAGTAACATGAAACCTCAAAATAGCCTGGATTTGAGCTCTGACCACTCTCCTGTTATACTAACTATTTTTTGTAAACAACCACCGATTATCATAAAACCTTACCTGACCAACAAATTCACGGACTGGAACAAATTTAGAGAACTGCTCGATACCAACTTAAATTGTAATATGTTATTAAAGTCAGAAAACGACATAAATAACGCGGTAAATCATCTCACCGAAACACTACATCATTCGGCACTAAATAGCTTGAATCATTCGGCAAATAGATTGAATAGCGCCTGTAAAGAAGTAAAAAGATTACTGAAAGAATACAACAACAACGTACTTGAAAAAAGAATCAAACCTGTGGTTACAAAAGAATGTAACCTGACGGCTACTAACGGGACACGAATTACTCCATATGGAAAGCTACTAAACATTTCAAACAACCTATACTCCCGGTAATCCCTATTAGAAAAAATGATAACTCCTGGGCAAAAAGTCATCAAGAAAAGGTTGATTTATTTGCAGATTTCTTCGACAACGTATTTCAACTATTTCCACTAAACTACTTCCAGGAGGAGCAAACCACTGGAGAAATACAGTTTGAAAACTTTTCCAACCAAGAGAGTACTCAAATTTGCTTCCTGGCATCAGAAGTCAAACATGAAATTTCAGTCTCAAGATCAGGTAAATCTTCTGGCCATGATCTTATATCAATCCACATCCTGAAACAGCTCCCACCAAAAACTCTGAGGTACATAACAATTTTGTTCAACTCTCTCCTAAGATTAAAAGTGTTTCCTAAGGAGTGGAAAATAGCCAAAGTAATTCTAATTCCCAAAACAGATAAGGATCCTTGTCTTCTGAAGTCATACCGACCAATAAGTTTACTTTCAACTCTCTCTAAAATATTCGAGAAACTTTTGCTCAAAAGAATTCTCCATGACAAATCTATAATCTCGGACTATCAATTTGGTTTTAGAAAGCTACATTCCACCATAGAGCAAACACACAGAATCGTGGAACAGATAAATGCCACCCTACACGAAAAGAAGTACTGCTCAGCCTGTTTCATTGATATATCCCAAGCCTTTGACAAGGTTTGGCATAACGCACTGCTCCATAAATTAAAGAATATTCTACCTGCACCAATATTCTTAATATTAAAATCCTATCTTACTGAGAGGAAATTCTACATTAGTCTGGCGAACCAAACCTCATCCCTCAGAAACATTAACTCTGGCGTTCCCCAAGGTAGCGTGCTAGGTTCTGTATTATTCCTCATATTTACCTACGACATGCCAACTTCCTCAGACACTGAAATTGCTACGTTTGCTGATGACATATGCATCCTATCCAAGCATGAAGACCCTGAAATTCTGCAGCGTCACATTCTAATGATTGAAACTTGGCACAAAATCTGGAGATTAAGAATCAACAACCAAAAATCAGTCCACATCACTTTCACACTGAGGAAAGATACTTGCCCACCGATATTTGCTAATGGAGAACAGATACCACAAGCAGTTGCCGTTAAATACCTGGGTATATACCTGCATAGGAAACTTAATTGGAAAACACACATTCAGAAGAAAAGAAAACAACTGGAAGAAAAATTCAAGAGCCTTTATTGGCTACTAGGAAGAAAATCTCAACTATCGACATACAACAAACTATTGATCTACAAAGTTATCCTAAAACCCATATGGACTTACGGAATTGCACTTTGGGGGACAGCATTTAAGAGCAATACAAAGATTATTCAAAAGTTTCAAAATAAGATACTAAGGATCATCCTGAACGCCCCAAAATATGTACCGGTATGGCTGCTCCACCAGGACACGGGCCTGCATACGGTAGAAGAAGAAATTGCAAGATACGCCATCAAACACAGTCACCGACTGGAGAACCATCCCAACGGGCTCGCCAAGGCACTCATCTCAGCAAACTACACCAAAAGATTAAAAAGGAAAACGCCTTTGGGCCTAACTGGCATTCCAAGTCATTCTAGATCATAATCTTTTCTTAAATTAGGAGAGATTGCAACTGTGCACTCTCTCAAGCATTCAATAGTTTATTTTGCAGACAGCTTCTTTGTTATTTGTTATTCATAAAATTTACCTAATGTCCATTGGACAGATGTAAATTATATCTAAAATAAAAAAAAAATCATGGTGTTATAGCAAATTTATTGAACGCAAAATGTTTATAAACTTTAGCTGCTTCTATATAAAAGTAAATTTTATTTTTTCAGTAAATAAATTTAAGTAAAATTCTTTTCGATTATAATAATTGCATTATTTCACTATTGTTGATTAACGGTAACTAAATCTTTGAGTACATTCAAGTTAAATCTTCATAATTATACATACTAATTATACTTTCGAATATTTGGGTTAATAGTGTTAAAAAATTCATATTTTATCATATTTCTCTTCTGAAATTTAAATAAAGAGATATCATATAACGTGAACGATACAAATTTCAAAACAATAATAGACAATTTATTTATGATTTATTAACTTTGTGAATTTTATGAATCTTTACATTTATACAAAAAAATTGATTTTGTAATTATCTGAAAATTTGAGTATATTTCTAACTTTCAACATATTTATTTTAATCATAATTCCAATAATTTAAACTTTTTGGTCTATTGAATTATTTTACAAAAAAAATATATTTCGTATTATTTAAAAATTTTAATATAGTTGTGTTTTATGCATTTCATGGATGATAATTTACTATTATTTTAGAGCGTCCAATGCAGCTGTAATACAAATCAAAAAATTTGAATTTTTCACATTTAAATACACTTTTGTGAACAAAATGAAATTGGAAGCATTAGTATCAATAATTCGCATGAAAATAAAATACAAAAGTTATTTTGTATCAATGATTCCAAAATGGAATGGCCACTGATATTAATAGTCAAGTCTTTCAAAAGTTATAAATCAAAAGGACCCAGGAATCTATTGTTAATTATTAATGTTGAAGTATGTAGCAATTAGATCTATTAAACAAAATTCAAATTATTTATATCACATTTTATATCATATATAAAGGTCAAATTAATTATATCACATAAATTTTCCAAAAGCATCATATTTAAAAACAATCTGTAAAAAGTTTAAATCAAATAGGTCAAAAACCTGCTCTTCCGCTTACCTAATCATTTTTTTGCTACATACATTGACATAGCATACACACGAATTATACAACTTGAGTATTAAATCGCATACTGTATCAAAAAAATATTCATGTTTAATTGATTTAATTATTGATATTTAATCTTTAATGTTTACTAAATTTTCTGCATTAAGTAAAATTAGTAAAAAGCGTGTTAAATAATGAAAACTCGAGTTTATAGAAATAAATAATAATTTATTGTACCATTTTATTATATGAAGTCATATCATATTTAAATTTCGGTTTCCAATTCTAATTTTCGACTCCACTAGCACTAGAATAAAGCAGCAAGTCTGATATTATGTCAACTCATTTAAAAACACATATATTATTCTTGAAATCAATTTACTTGTGATTTTTAATTTTGTTTTATTTGAATTAAACGCAATCTTCATTAATTGCATCAAATTACAATGAAAAAAAATTTTATTGGTGTCTTTTTTTAAGCAAGTATAGTGATTTTGATTTTTTCAAATAAAATAAATTTTGTAATTTTAAATTTACCTAAAACAAATATGAAAGAAGAAACATTTCAGATTATTTTATGGAATTAAGTAACCATTATTGAACCTCTAGGTAAATTTAGAAAATTTTTGTTTATTAAATTAGAATAAAACTATGCTTAAGTAATTATTGAGAACAATAATTTTTCCAAGGGGGAGGAGAAGCACAAACTCCCGTAATTTTTTTTTATTAATCTGTCAAGGGACTGACAGACACTTTAGGGGTGGCGTATTGTGTAATAGCAATCGATAATGCTGCATTGTGTAATAGCGATGCTGATATGCCAAATAACTTAAATTCCATATCGATTGCAGTAATTATCACAATTAGCAAATACTTTAAATACGCCATGCAGTCCCACTTAAGCAGTATATAAAGAGTACTGATTGAGTTGGAAGTCAGAGTTGTTTTAATTATATCATAGTTGCCATAGTCACATCAGAGTTGCTGTAGGCCACAGTATAGTTGCTATTGGCCTCAGCAGAGTCGCGGTATTAGTCGTTATTAAGATAGTTGTTAATCATTGTAAGTGGGTGCTAATAAAGTATTCTTAAAAATAATCAATCAGTGTTGATCTTTAGAAGTGACAAGATATTTCAGCCAATATCTTAATAAGAACTCAAGGCAATCCGAAGCCTACAATTACTATAACCACCGCTCGGCAAGGCTGTATTGACTAGGAGGTCAATACGAACCACGTTACCAACCACCCCATTACATTTCAATATATATATATATATATATATATATATATATATATATATATATATATATATATATATAGAGCAATACAAAAAAAACATATTCCACATTCGTTCTTTATTAGCAAAATCTTAAATGATTTGTATGTGAATAATTCTATATTCTAAATCCTACAATATTACTGCTCTCATATACAGCCTATATTCAGCAATATGAATAAACCAGGTAAAGCTCATATTCAGCGTTTCATATATCGCCCACATTCAGCAATATGAAAAAATCATATATAAAACATATCATATATAGCTCATATTTATCCCACATTTAGCAATATGGAAAATTCATGTAAATCTAATATTTGCCGTCTCATACACAGCTCATATTAATCGCACGTTGTGAACGCAGGCTCAACATTTTTAACATTGGCTACACAATATTTAGCTTACATTAAAAACATCTCCAGCTCAGATGTATTTCTACTGGGGTATCTATCTATCCACTCAGATTACATTTGTTATATTATTCCGTGAACTTCAAAATTGATCAATCTTATTTTATATTAGTGCATACAAAATTTGGAGCAGAAGCCGCAAATCGATGTAAACATCTATCGACAACGCATCTCACTTTAGCGAAAACTATTAACAAGCGGAATTTTCTCATTAAATGTAAGCATGAAAATGTGTTACCAAATTTTATCTCGAACACTTGTTCGTTCAAAAATACACCTTATGAAACAAACCACAAATTACAAAATAGCTTACAAATAGTACATAACAAAATATTAAAGTTTGAAATAGCGACCAGTGAAAAAGACATCATTTCGTTGAACAAAAAAATAGTTAATCTCAAACATGATTTCAAGAAATATTAGCATTAGATGAATATGAAAAATTCTTTAAGCTCGAATTAAAAAAATATAATAAAAAACTCAATCATTTTCAAGCCAAACATAAAAAAAAATGAAATTAATAGAAAATAGAAACAAATTACATCCAATATTAAACGTAGGATTAGATTGGAACAAATGGCTCATTAATAAAACAGAGACAATTATACCTGATAACATAAAATATATTCTAGCCTTAGGACCAAACTTTGCCATCCATAAAAGACATTTAAAATACAACGACATTATAAAAATCATGAGCAGTCTGGAAGCTGGACTTAAATTGATTAAGAATCCAACGGAAAAAGATAAAAATTTCATCAGAGTCACTTTCATACAAAAATTATTGAAGATTTTGAAGAACTAGTTGGTATTGGTATTTAGCCTTGAAGCAAGTTACATGAACTTTCCGATATGTGTAAATAATCGACTTAATCAATAAGAAATAGATTAATTTATGAGTGATTAAAAGTATTTCGTGGATTTATTACACATAATTGAAAATGAACGAACGAATACGTTAACTCGGAGTAAGTATTCTCTTAAAGCAAATTTTCACAAATTAATAATTTTAATAATTAAACCAGTTTCCGTAGGACTTTAATGGTTTAGTATGTTCATGAAGACTAAGTACTATTATCGTTATACCAAGTAAATCCTCTAATTGTAATATTAACAAATGTCAAAAAGCTACTCATTTTCTCAAACTTTGATAAATTTTTAAAATTATACTACTTGTCGCAAGGCCGTAATATTTCTGTAAGTTTTATAAGACTTTGATATATATCGCCAAAAAAAGAACCATAAAAATCGGCTTAAATTTTTTTTTCAACAGTTAATTAGAAGAAAACGGCTCGGTAGATTTTCACCTAAAACTAATCAGTAGAATTCCAAACTAATATCTTTCGAACAGTTTTTGATTTTTTTAAATCGATTCGGTAGTTTGAGCTCAAATGTGGACAAAAAGTTTAACACTTTTTTTCAAATTACAAAGAAACGGTTTGGCAGATCGTCTCACATAACTGACAAACGATAGTCCTCATTGAAATACATTAAATGGCTTTTAAATTTATGAAATCGGTTCAGGCGTTTCTGAGAAAACGTCGATCAAAGGCCTAATTTTGACAAATGCCAAAAGAACGATACTAATTTTTGCAAACTTTGATGAATTTTTAAAGCTAAACGAGTTGTCGTAATTCCGTAATATTTTAGTATGAATTAGAAGACTATGGTATCTACCGTCAAAAAAATAATAATAAAAATCGAATGGCTTTTAAAATTTTTGAAATCGGTCCAACCGTTTTTGAGAAAACGTCGATTTACGGCAAAAAATCTGTTTACTTACATACACGCATACACACACATACTTTTTCCAAATTTGTTCTCATTCGATTCAGAATGGCTTGAAACGTCGAGAAAACATAAAATTAGCAATTCGGATTTTTTGATGAAAACATAAACTTTTCCTTCGGGAAGTTAATAATAAACAAAACATCAATTTAAAAAATAATTTAGCATACATTCATCGAGACATCAAAGCTGCAAAAACCTTTCTGAAAGAGAATAGCCAATTAATTTTATGTAAAGCAGACAATCTGTTAAAAGATAATTATAAAAGAGAAGCAATGAACATCCTAGAAGATAAAACAATGTATGAGGAGTTACCGAATGATCCTAACAATTATCATCATAGACAAGCTTTTAAATACATCAATCTTATGAAAAAAAGGTCATATCAACAATTCTATTGCCTTAAAGTTAAAAGTTCAACACCCTCCAGTACTTAAATTCTACTGTCTTCCCAAAATACATAAACCTAATTGCCCTTTCAGACCGATAGTTTCATATATTGATTCATCTCATTACAATTTATCTAAATTCTTTTCCAAAATTTTAAAAAATGTAACTATTAATTTACCATATTTTTTGAACAATTCATACAGTTTGGTAGATCGTGTAAAGGATTTCAGATCCCTCATAATTTTTCCATCATTAGTTTTGATGTTATTAATTCTACATAAATTAGTTATTTCCGCCATTAGAAGTAGTAGAAGGTTGCAAATTGTTGAATACACTTCACTACCTCTCGAAACATTTATTTCTGGAATAGATTTACTACTGAAAGCCTCATATTTCCAGTTCAATAATAAATTTTATACTATGATAAGAGGATGTCCTATGGGAAGTCCTTTAAGTCCCGTATTAGCAGACTTAGCGCTACAAGATTTAGAAAATAGTGTATTGAATTCTATAATTTGCAAACCACTACTGTATGTCGATGACACTCTTTTATTAATTAACAAAAATGATATAGAAAATATTTTTAAAAAATTTAATAATTATAATTCTCATTTACAATTCACACAAGAATTAGAAAAAGATAACTCTATACATTTTCTTGATGTTCAGCTTATTAACGACGACGGTATTTGCATTACCAATTGGTTCAGGAAAGATAGCTGGTCAGGCAGGTACACTAATTTTATTTTTTTTACACCTCTCAATATAAAGATATCCACAGTTCTCAGTTTAGTAGACCATGGATTTTTTTTTATCAAACCCAAAATTTCACAATCACAATATCAAATTAGTCATTAACACATTACTCATGAATAGTTTTCCTTACAAAATAATCAATCCAATAATTAAAAATAGAATTAAATTTTTATGAGACAAACAAAAATAACTACAAATTGCCCAGAAAACTTGTCTGTATCAGAAAATAAATGTTTTGTGAATTTGCCGTATATAGACAAAGATTTACACCTTTTATCAAAAGACTTTTTAATAAAACAATATTAACATATCTCTGTCACCCTTACTACAACTGCAAGATATATACACAAACATTAAAGAGAGTATACCTACCATAAAAAGAAAAGATATTGTTTACAAAATAAACTGCTTAAACTGCGATTCATCTTATATTGGTCAAAGATTAAGACAACATGAATTACAAAGTAAAAATGACAACAACAACAAAAAAGTATACTCGTAGACTACGCTATCTCTAACAATCATGGTTTCGATTTCAATAATCCGCACATATTATATTATGAAAAAGATTTATTTAAAAGAAGCATTGCGGAATCGATGTTACTAGCTCACACAAATAATACAGTAAATTTACGGACAGATACCAATATATTACATGATACATATCTAAACCTTATTAATACTTTGTAGCTTTTTATGTACGTATGTATATGTATGTATTATGTAGTATGTTTTCTTTGTATAGCGAAGGAAATGCTCTTATACATCCCAGACTGGTCTTCTGTCTGGGTATGTCGGACTCGATACCGCCCTGGTATAATACCGACTAAAACCTCCGCTCTGCCCATGCCTCTGGTCCTCACGGAAACCGCCGTTAGGCATTACTTCGTGGGGGAAGATCTAGAATGTTATAATTCTTAACTTGTTATAATCAATGTTATAATACATAAACATTATACTCATCTTTTAAATGGGCGAAGTCCCATCCGCCTTTCTCTTTCTATAGAACGCAGGTCAATTAATACCTCTCTCGCAAATCTGTCTATGGCGTTCCAAGCAGCTTCACTTGTCAGCATCACTTCAACAACATTACCTGGGGTAATTCTGCGTCTCAATGTCTTTTCTACATCATCCCGTAGAGCACCAAATCGCGGGCACACGAAGAACATATTCTCCAGCATCTTTGATTTCGCCCAAACAATATGGGCAATCCGGCGAGCTATCATGCTTGAAGCGGTGTAGGTAGGCTCGAAATAGCCGTGCCTCGATAGGATTTGCGTAGTATAATAATTTACTTCGCCATGCTTGCGACTTAGCCAAACTTTGATGTTAGGAATGAGACGATGCGTCCATCTGCGCTTCCTTAGCACTAACGTGTTCCACCTGTTGATTGAAATTCAATCGAGCATCAAGCATTACGCCAAGGTAACAGATGTGAATCTACCTATTCGTGTGACGTATCTTTCTATCTACCTGTTTAAATAATTATCTGTGTACCTGTCTGGTATTCTATCAGCCTGGTAGTTTACCTATCTACCTATTTTCTGACTGCTAGTCTACCTACAAATCTGTCTACCAGTGTGCCTACATGCCTGCTATTTTATATTTTTATCTATCTACATTTTAGCCTGCCTATCTGAATACTTTTCTGTATCTTCCTTTCAAATTGCTACCTATCTATCTATCAAATTTTTCTACTTTTCATATATATTCTTTTACCTGTCTACATTTCTACCTTTCAACAAGAACACCTACCTGTCTCTCAGTCCACCTGTGTATCAATAATTCTGTTTGTATATAAATGAATAACTATAGTTATTTACACTATAGTGATGTACAGCATTCTGCCTTAAGGCAAATGAAATATTCAAAGGTTTTCAAGATTATTAATTAAAGTAAATAAACAAAACTTAATCAATCGTTTTTAAAATGAAGAATTTTCTAATATTTATATAAGTTGAATTGCAATGTTAAAATTATTTATTTGAAGTATAAAAGTGATGGTTAGAAATTTAGCTAAAATTGAAATTAAAACCCGAAAATTTTTCGAGATTCAAAAAAATATATATTCTTTTTTAATTAAAAAAAATGGAAATAAAAAAAGTTCTTTCCTCGAAAGCAATCGTTTCAAAAAGCAAAATAAAGCAGAAAGTTATTTAAATCATTGTAATCGGATGCTTAGTTCTCTCAAGAACTTATTTTTGCACATTTAGCTCTATGTAGCGAAGTACTGTCTTCTTCTCTTCCTTGAATCCACTGTGCGTTCGGGCAGGCAAGTGAAGGCCTAGTATTGCTGCGCTGTGGTTTTATACCATAGGATACTGGATAACGGTGCATGACAGGGACGCGCAACCTGACGTAGTGCGCCAGGGCTGTGCAATCTTATCCTATATCACCCCCCCCCCCCCGTTGAGTATGTTGGCTCGAATATATAGGCTGGTTTTGCTCTATCGATCGATATCTTAGTTTCCTTGCCGTTTCTAATCACGGTCATAGTTTTATCCGAACGGACCAAAACTTCGTATGGTTCTGTGTACGGCGGTTGTAATCCTGTCCTTATGGTGTCTTCCCGGATAAAAATTTGTCGAGCCGTTGATAAATCCGGGTGGACAGCTCTGTAATTATTTCCGTGATTCGAAGCGGGCGTTGCCTTGAGTATTTTGACCGTCGAAGTTTTAGGAGAACTTGGTGTGTGTCTTGTGTGTTCTGATGGTCTTCGAATAATTCTCCTGGAAGCCGAAGAGGTTCGCCATACACCATTTCAGCTGGAGAAACTTGCAAGTCTTGCTTCCATACAGACCGCAATCCGAGTATTACTAGCAGCAACGCATCCAGCCAGCTTTTATTGTTGTGGCACATATTAGCTGATTCAAAGGATCTGTGAAAACGCTCTACCATGCCGTTTGCGCTATGGTGATAAGCCGTAAGTGATTTTCGACCCTGTAAAATTACCAACGGCGTCAAATAGGCGGGATTTAAACTGGACTCCGCGATCGCACGTTATTCTGTGGGGCAGCCAAAACGAGATATCCATCCCTCTATAAATGCTTGCGCCACTGACTCGGCTGTGATATCTCGAAGTTGGATGACTTTTGGTCACCTTGTAAATCTACATATTACTGATAGGCAATACTTGAATCCTCGTGCGCTTGGAAAGGGTCCGATCAGATCTAAATGTATATGAGAAAATCGTCGGGTAGGGAGCAAAAATTTACCAAGCGGTGCTCGCGTGTGGCGATGAATTTTGCTGCGTTGACAATGAATGCACTCTCTCGTCCAGGCTCGACAGTCCTTGTTCACTGACGGCCAAACAAATCGTTGAGATACAATTTTCACTGTGGCATTTCTTCCAGGATGGCTTAGGTTGTGAAGTGCATTAAAAACTTGTTTTCTTAACGTCTTCGGAACGAAAGGTCTTGGAATATTAGTGGATACATTGCAATATACGCTGATAGTAGTACCCGGAAGACGTACTGACTTCAGGACCAATGAGGAACTGTTCTTTAGGCAGCTTTGCAATTCCGCGTCATCTTGTTGTTCCTTTGCGATTGTGTTATAACCTGCATTCGACGATACATGCAATTCTTCGATCCGGGATAAAGCATTAGCTACGACGTTTTTTTTCCTTCAATATGCTTTATTTCTGTTGTAAATTGTGCTATGAAAGTTAGTTGATTCAATTGAACTGGAAAATGTCGGATAGCTTTTCTTCAAGAAGATTAATTTCTTCGAGAAGAAGGCTAGTGTTTGCCATGTTTATTTGTTGTTGCACCGATGCTCCTATTGAAATGGTACTAGGGTCTGTAAACAAAGCTATCTTGCAGTTGACCACTGGGTGATGTAAAAGAGTAGCATTTGATAGACTTTCTTTGCAATTAACAAAAGCCTGCTGTAGTTGCTCGTTCCATTCTATGATAGTGTTTTTTTTAACGTTTGGTTCTTCTAACAGTTTTTGAAACGGAGCTTGCAGCCGCGCGGGGAATGCATCTGCGAAAATAATTAATCATTCCTAGGAATCTGCGCAATTCTTGTATGGTAGTAGGTGGTTTGATTCTTACAAGAGCTTCCACGCGTTCCTTAATTGGGCGTATACCATCTTTAGAGACTGTGTATCCCAAAAAATCAATTTCCGAGACACTAAATATGCATTTGTCTCAGTTGATTATGATACCATAGTGCTGAAGTCTCTCGAAAATGCTTCGTAGATGCCTTGCATGCTCTTCCTGGTTTCTTGAGCAATTAGCAAGTCGTCGATATAAGCATAGCAAAAATCCATACCTTGTTTGACTTCGTCGATAAACCATTGAAAGGTTTGGCCTGCATTACGAAGTCCGAAGGTCATATAAGGAAATTCGAAAAGTGCGAAAGGAGTAGTAATTGCTGTTTTTGGTATATCCTCCTCTTTGAACGGAATTTGGTTGTAAGCCTTCGCCAAGTCGATTTTTGAAAAAACTTTCATGTCTTGAAGATGCTGCGTAAAATCGTAAATGTGCTTTACCGGGTATCTGTCTGGAATAGTACAAGCGTTGAGTGCCCTGTGATCTCCGCACAGGCGCCATTCGAGGTTTTGTTTAGGTACCATGTGAAGCGGCGCGGCCCAGGGGCTGTTTGATCGTCGAGCGATTCCGAGCTTCACCATTTCTTTAAATTCTGTTTTAGCTATTTGGAGGCGTTCCGCGTTAAGTCGTCTTGGTTTAAAATAAATCGGAGGCCCTGGTATTGTATTGATATGGTGTGTTGTTGAATGATTCACTTTGTGAGGTGCTCCTTGAGGTCTGGTAATATCCGGAAATTCTTGCAATAGGCTGTGGTGCTCCTTTCGCAGGGTTTTAACAGTTGGGACGACTGCATCCGTTACTTTTCCCGTTATTTGTGCTTTCGTATCTCCTACTAGTAGCCGTTTGTTGCGCAGATCTACCAATAGGTTATAGAATGGTAGGAAATCTGCTCCAATAATGGGTTTTTGACGTCGGCTATCACAAACTTCCAAGAAAAATTGCGTTTTAGGCCGAAGTTCAAAATTAGTTGCACTGTCCCATAGGTCGCCATTTTTGCACTATTTGCCATATACAACGTATATTCGGTACGCGGATGCTGCCCTTTCAGTTTCCTGCGAGTGTATACACAAAGATCCGCGCCCGTGTCGACTAAGAATTCTTGTTTGGATGCTTTGTCAACTACTAATAGGCGGCTTGTTGAACTAATTAATTGACAGTAATGCGCCGCATTCATTGACTGTCGTTTATGTTTAAAGATTTAAATGAACAAGGTTCATTACACTTTCGTGCTTTAGCTTCAAATCTTGAGTGGTACTGGCAATAGCCACGTGGAGATGGATGCACGACTTTTGACCTTGATGGTATGGTTCGGTATTTGGCTTGGGTGATGGCTTCAACTTGTTTAGCTAACAAATCTATCTTCGAATTTAATGTAGCGTTCTGGCTTTGAAGCTCCAAAATTTGTTCTGAAATGGTATAATTCATTTCTTTGGACGTGGATGGCATTTGTTTACTAGTTGCTTGGATTTGATGCTCCAATGATATATCGGCGATTTTATCCGCCATGTCTGCTATTTTATCCAACTCGAGATGGTCGTATGCTGATATGATGGCTTGAATTTTTTCTGGTAGCCGCCTGATCTACTGTAACTGTTCTAACTTGCGATCTTCTGACATCAATACTCTCTTGATGAGAGTACATTTCAGTGTTTCATACTTATTCTCTGTTGGTGGTTTCAAAATAATATCTTCAATCTCGGCTGCGTATTGTGTCTAGTGTTAGAAGTATCGAGGCAAGGTATCGATACCGAGTACTGAAAAAAGAATCGCGGCAAAGCATCGATACCAAAAAAGAATCGCGGCAAAATATCGATACTACTCAGTATCGAATAATGAGTACTTTTCACCAAAAATAAACATAAGTGCAAGAGAGATCTAAAATTCTCTACAGATCGAATTTCAATATTATGATAAATTTTATTGCCTGTATTTGATGCTAATAAATCAGCGTCATTTTCAATATTTTGAGAAGTTTAAAACAATAATTTTTCGATACTAATATCAAATTCGATTTATATCAAAAAAAAAAAATTCAATAATTAAATAATACTATGGTTTTGTCACGAAAGTATTCATTTATAATATTAATATCGGCTAATTTATTTCAAAAGGAAAAATACTCATTAATTAGAAAATAGTATCGTTTTGTGACGAAAGTATTCATTTATGAATTTAGTATCGGTTAATTTATTTCAAAAGGAAAAATAATCAATAATTAAATAATAGTATCGTTTTGTGACAAAAGTATACATTTATGAAATTAGTATCGGATAATTTATTTCATAAGGAAAAATTACTCATTATTTAAAAGATAGTATCGTTTTGTGACGAAAGTATTCATTTATAATATTAGTGTCGGCTAATTTATTTCAAAAGGAAAAATACTCAATAATTAAATAATAGTATCGTTTGTGACAAAGTATACATTATGAATTCAGTATCGGCAATTTATTTCAAAATACAATAAGAATATTTATAAATAAATAGAAATTAGATATATGAGAATATAGATTAAAAGTTATTATTTATGAAATGTATTTATTATAAAGAAAAAATACTCATTAATTAGAAAATAGTATCGTTTTGTGACGAAAGTATTCATTTATGAATTTAGTATCGGCTAATTTATTTCAAAAGAAAAAATACTCAATAATTAGAAAATAGTATCGTTTGTGACGAAAGTATTCATTTATGAATTTAGTATCAGCTAATTTATTTCAAAGGGAAAATACTCATTATTTAAAAAGTAGTATCGTTTTGTGACGAAAGTATTCATTTATAATATTAGTGTCGGCTAATTTATTTCAAAAGGAAAAATACTCAATGATTAAATAATAGTATCGTTTAGAGACGAAAGTATTCATTTATGAATTTAGTATCGGCTAATTATTTCAAAAGAAAAAATACTCAATAATTAAATAATAGTATCGTTTGAGACGAAAGTATTCATTTATGAATTTAGTATCGGCTAATTTATTTCAAAAGAAAAAATACTCAATAATTAAATAATAGTATCGTTTAGAGACGAAAGTATTCATTTATGAATTTAGTATCGGCTAATTTATTTCAAAAGAAAAAATACTCAATAATTAAATAACAGTATCGTTTTGTGAAAAAAGTATTCATTTATGAATTTAGTATCGGCTGATTTGTTTCAAAAGGAAAAATACTCAATAATTAGAAAATAGTATCGTTTTGTGACGTAAGTATTCATTTATGAATTTAGTATCGGCTAATTTATTTCATAAGGAAAAATACTCATTATTTAAAAAATAGTATCGTTTTGTGACGAAAGTATTAATTTATAATATTAGTGTCGGCTAATTCATTTCAAAAGGAAAAATACTCAATAATTAAATAATAGTATCGTTTAGAGACGAAAGTATTCATTATGAATTTAGTATCGGCTAATTTATTTCAGAAGAAAAAATACTCAATAAATAAATAAACAGTATCGTTTTGTGACAAAAGTATTCATTTATGAATTTAGTAACGGCTAATTTATTTCAAAAGGAAAAATACTCAATAATTAGAAAATAGTATCGTTTTGTGACGAAAGTATTCATTTATGAATTTAGTATCGGCTAATTTATGTCAAAAGGAAAAATACTCATTAATTAGAAAATAGTATCGTTTTGTGACGAAAGTATTCATTTATAAATTTAGTATCGGCTAATTTATTTCAAAAGGAAAAATACTCAATAATTAGAAAATAATATCGTTTTGTGACAAAACTAAACATTTATGAATTTAGTATCGGCTAATTTATTTCAAAAGGAAAAATACTCAATAATTAAATAATCAGTGGCGTAACTATAGGGTGGCGTGGGTGGCAAATTGCCACGGGCCCCCGGAAGGATATACATTTTTACATTGTACATAAATTTTATTTCACTTGAAACCTATATTTTATATTTTTTAAGTTCAAAGTCGGAGTTAATTATTCAACCAAGCTTGCATCGAACTTACATTCGGCGGAATATTTAGTTAGTTAAAACCAAAGGAGTCGCCGCCGCACAGCAAAAGTATTGTGTTTTATCTTTTATGCGATAGGATAAAGGATTTTTTTAGCGAAAGGCCGTGATGGATCTGTATTGGAAAATCTTTAGTTTATATGATATATCAAGAATGAATTAATAAATTTATTATTGTATATAAAAAAATTATACTTTATCGACTTTTAAGATAAAAATCGAACACCCATCTTTTCTCAATATCAGTAGCGTGCCTTTGCGGGGCCTCGTATCAAAATTTGTTTTGGGGCCCCCTTAAGAAAAAATTTGTTATCACAAAATATAAAAATACATAAATTTAAAAGAATAGTTATTTATCATTCTAATTATTTTTCTATCTAATTTTCTATAATTCTCCGAGCTTTTCATCAAGATAAAAATATTCTCCCCTTATCTTTTTTCGAAAAACTAAATTATTAACTGATCTTTAGATCTTCTAAAGTTTCTAGGAACAATAGTGACAAGTCTGGTAGACATTTCTGTCCTAAAGATTTTACGTATTTTTTTTAGTTTTAATTTTGAATATCGTCGTGTTCGTGAAGCACACACAAAGTTTTAAAATCTTTCTCAAATATTTTGCAGAAGAAATACATTTTTTTGAAGCTTTAGCTTACAAGTTGAAGTTGAATACCTCTTGATAACAGAAGGAAATGCTAATTACGTCCAAGTAATTTAATTTTTTATAAAACACTGTTTTGCTTTAGATTTTTCATCAATCTGCTTACACTCGTTGGGCTCCCCTGGCCCGGGGCCCCGTATTTTTGATACAGCTCCTTCTCAATATTCAAAGAATACATTACTGTTATAGTTATGTATTAATATTAAATATTAATCATCTTTGGGCTTTGAGAATTCATATTCGAAATACTGAAAGTTTGTTCAAAGTGAATATATTTTATCGAGTATTGGAATTATTATTAAACAAATTAAATCTTGTTTCTTCCGATGAATTAATATATTCCAAATTTCAGTATTTTGCTACAATAGAAGTTTTCAATGATACTGATCAATTAAATAAAAGCTCTATAATTTGTTTAAATAAAAAAGACATCAAAAATTCAGAATAAACAAATTTTAAAATTATTATTTTTTAGATCAACACCATAAAAAAACTTTTGTTTAGATTCTGAACCATTTGCTAGGAAATAGGAAATTCTTCTGAATAGACACTTTTACGCAACTGAAAGCAGTAAGTATAGATTTTATTTACTAAATAGCTTATTGAAGTTAACATTTTATTTTTATTTTATTTTGAATATATGCAGGGTTTAACTATTGTTTCTTCAAGAAAAAGCTAGATGACAAATGTCTTCATCTTCGTTAAAAAAATCGTTCAAAGGGTATGGAAAGGATTGGATTGCCGAGAAAATGAATTCTTTTTAATACTGTTTCAATCAGAGGTATTATTAACTTCCCGAAGGAGAAGTAAATCAACGTTTTCTCAAAAACGGCTGGACCGATTTAAAAAATTTAAAAGCCATTCGATGTATCTCGATGAGGACTAGCGTTTCTGAGTGTTGTGCTACGATCGGCCGGGCCATTTCTTTGTAAATCGCAGAAAAAAAAATCGTCCACGTTTTAGCCCGCAATTCTGAATCGATTTTGAAAATTCAAAAACCGTTCGATAGATATTAGTTATGAATCGTGCTGATTAGTTTTTGGTAAAGATCGGCCGGGCCGTTTTCTTGTAATAAAGTTAAAAAAAACGACGATCTTTATGATTTTTTTTTGACGGTAGATATTATAGTCTTGTAGATCATACTAAAATATTACGGACCTACGACAAGTCGTTTAATTTTAAAAATTCTTCAAAGTTTGCAAAAATTAGTATACTTTTGGCATTTGTCAAAATTAGACCTTTGATCGACGTTTTCTCAAAAACGCCTGAACCGTTTTCAGAAATTTAAAAGCTTTTAGAGAATACATCAAATTAAGGTGTTCGTTCTTTTTCAATTATGTATAAAAAATCCATTCGGAATACTTTTAATTACTCATAAATAATTTATATTTTATTGATTAAGTCGATTATTTACACATATCGGGAAGTTTATGTAACTTGCATCAAGGCAAAATACCAATAGCAACCAGTTAAATCATAAATTTTCATAAACACAGTAAAAAAAGAAATTGTTAATCGAAGATTATGTAATAAATAAATTTAAGAAAGTGGTATTTGTTTTAAATTTTTATTAAAAAAATACGTTTTTTAATTTCCATTTATTCTAACGTTGAAAATATTCACCAATATTTCATTTTTGATTTTCAAGAAAAATTAAGTTTTATGTATTTTTTGCTATTTTTATATAATTACAAGTAAATTATAATAATGCCGTTAAATCAATACTTTACTTTTCTACCTTTTGTGTAATTTTATAATTTAACCCGGTGCCAATGACGCTGGGTCATAATGACCCGAGACGTTTTTTAACGAACATATATTTTGTTTACCCGGGTTATGTGGTTTAAGCGTTTGAGTAGCTGAAGCGATGCCTCCCCGCTACCCGCCCCGATGGTTCGCTCAGTGCGACGCCGCCCGCGCAACGAGCAACTCGTGCGTCAAGTCCAATCGGGTATGTTTGACCCAGCGTCATTGTAAATGTAATATTTTCGTGACATACTTTTATTTTCTATTTAGTGATTATAGTGACATATTATGTGACCAATTTAGAAATATATAGCGGAAAGCAGCCAAGTGGCCCATACTCACTCAGCAACAAACCTTTTGACGTTGTAAATCGCGTCGTCTTGCCCGTTTCTAAAAGCCATCGTAACATAACATTCGACAATTGGTTCACGAGTTATGAATTAGTATCTCACCTCCTAACGGAACATAAACTTACAGCAGTTGGAACCTTACGCAAAAACAAACGGCAGATTCCACCTCAATTCATTACAACACGTGGAAAATGTCCAGGATCATCTACCTTTGGACATCAAAAGGACATAACTCTAGTCTCCTACATTCCAAAGAAAAATAAAGTTGTCTTATTGATGTCCAGTCTACATCATGACGAAAAAATTGATGAGTCTACAGGTGACAAAAGGAAACCAGACATCATATCCTTTTACAATCACACCAAGAGTGGAGTGGATGTAGTGGACAATCTTCTGCGTCATACAACGTGAGTAGAAACACAAAACGATGGCCATTACTATCTTTTTTGCAATGCTAAATATATCGGAAATAAACGCAAACATAATATACCGGGCTAATAATGATGATACACGCATGAAAAGAAGACATTTCCTAAAAAATCTGGGACTCGCCATGGTGCAGGAACATTTACAAGTGCGACGAGCTCGAGTGAATTTACCACGTCAACTGCGCAAAGAATCGCACAATTCACAGGTGAAACCACAGATGAACCACCTCGAAAGATTCTAGGCGTTCGCAAGAGATGCCAAATATGTCCGTCCAAAAAAGATAAGAAGACAAGTCATACCTGTCATGAATGTCAAATTTATATATGCCCTGATCATTTTATTACCTACTGCAATAATTGTAGTAGTTCGATGTCAGTAAATGAGGAAATAGAAGACTGATTGGCATTTAAATTAAAAATAACTTAATTTGATCTCTTTTTTAGTATTATAAGATGTTTGTTACCAATGAGTATTAACATTACTTAAACCAAAACTTATAATTAACATATGTTGTTTGTTCAAAGTTGATTTGCATGTCTTGTAAGTATGTCAATAAAAGTTACAAATTTTATTATTATATATTAGTTTTATTTATTTATTTTTATGCAGAAAATACCTTTATTTAGTAAACATTAATTACAATTTAGTAAAAGTATATATTTTTTATTATAAATCCTCAATAAAACGTCGGGTCAAAATGACCCAACGTCATCGTTCTTGCAATTTTTTTCGCGTCATTGGCGCCGGGTTAAAGCCATAAAATATAAATTAGTCGAAGTTGGTTTGCTTGTGATAAAATTTATTAAAAATTGGTTTAGCCAGTAGTAAAATAGCGTGTATATGACTATTAACGTTTATCAAACAAAATTAGATAAATTAAAAATTGAGTACCACGATGGGGCCCCATCGGAAGACTTTGCCGCGGGCCCCGGAGGGTCTAGTTACGCCACTGTAAATAATAGTATTGTTTTGTGACGAAAGTATTCATTTACGCCGCGGCATCCGCGTGGAACAATCAAATGACAAAGCTGCCGCCGCTACAATCGTAAGTCACTTATTTTAGAAGTATCGGCATTCGAAATTAATATCTTAAATATAATAATTTCAATAGAAATACTCAATGACCATAAGTTAGTATTTATTAAAATAATTAAAACGATGATTAAAGTAATATTTATTTTTTAAAAAAAGTATCGGCTTCAGAAATTAGAATCGGAAATAATATAATTTTAATTAAAAAACTTAACGATTATAAAGTAGTATTTATTTAGAAAAAAAAGTATCGGCTTTAAAAATTAGAATCGGAAGTCGAATGTCTTAATAAATTATGCACCTAAAGTTGGTTGTGTGACAATTTCGCAGACAAGATTTTTCCATAAAATATACAAAAACTTATTATCGTTGATAAACATATGTTCTCGGAAGTAACAGAAATTATATTATGGACATACAGTAATCTTAAACTCTAATGCTTTATATAATTCTATATATTATATATATATATATATATATATATATATATATATATATATATATTATATATTATTTATTGTTTATTTATTGTGGCTTCGAACTGGGGGCATCATATTCTTTAACAAAAACCATATCGCACTCGACTTATCGCCTGTTTCGTTCGTTATCTATGAAGAGCGGAGAATGAGTGGTGTGTTCATAAAATGCTTCTCTGGCTTCTCCGGTTTTGACATGCTCAACTATTCTCACGTCAGGGGTCACCAATGTAGCGAAGTACGTCTTCTTCTCTTTCTTGAATCCACTGTGAGTTTGGGCAGGCAAGTGAAGGGCCTAGTATTGCTGCGCTGTGGTTTTATACCACAGGATAACGGTGCATGACAGGGACGCGCAATCTGACGTAGTACGCCAGGGCTGTGCAACCTTATCCTATATATCTTCGAGACGGCTGGACCTGCCTTTTCCTAATCACCACTTTTCCTCATTATTACGAATCTTAAATAATGGAGTAATTCTTAAATACTCCACTAATACTCCAACGAATGTTATGAGTTCGCTTACAAACAAATTACCGATTTTTTTCAAGAACACATAGAAAAACACCATTAACTGTAATATCCCATTAAAAAGTCAGAATGATTTGAATATCGGTATCAACAACTTCACAAATACACTAATTGCAGCTGTTAAATATCCTATTCTAAATCACAATCACAGTCACTCTGGGCCCATAGATATTAGAAAAAATCATTGCGCAGAAAAAGAAATTAAGAAGAATTTGACAAATAACTAGATCACAGGAAGTTAAAAGAAAATTTAACAGGGCGTGCAGGGGCCTGAAAAATGATTATTTTGAAAACTACTTACATAATCTTTATGCAAGTAGTGAAACAAAATATTCGCTTTGGAAAGCAACCAAAAATTAAAATGACCAACTGTACCAATTCCTCCATTAAGATATGGAGACGGTTCACGGGCAAGGAGTCCAGAAAAAAAACTGATGCATTCGCCGAACACCTGCGCCTCACATTTCAGCCATTTTCACGTAAATGCAACTCTAATGATGAACAATTCATTTATGATTTTCTTCAGGACTCACCGTCTCATATTGTTAATCGTTTTACTGCGGCTGAAGTAACTTAAGAAATTGCAAAAGCAAATTCTATAAAATCACCTGGACCAGACCAGAACGTTAAAAGAACTTCAAAGAAAAGCTATTAGAATGCTCACAATAATATATAACTCTATACTGAGAATAAAAACTTTTCCAAACAAGAACAAAGTTTTATTCCGAATCATCATTTTGGGTTTCTAGACAAGCATTCAACAATTGAGCAAATTCACAGGATAATAAACGTAATTAACAATGCACTACATAAAAAATAGTACTGTTCTGCGGCGTTTTTGGATCTCAAGCAGGCATTTGACAATGTATGATATACCGGACTAATGTATAAAGTTAAAAGATGTTTACCAAATTCTTTATTCCTATTAATAAAATCCTATGTATAAAATAGAAAAATTTTTACAGCTGATTTTCCAAGTTCAAGTGACACGAGTGTAGCCACATTTGCTGATGATACGTGCATTATCGCCACAAACAAAGATCCAACTGCAGCTTCCAGCAGTCTTCAGCACCATCTCAGCTTAGCTGAGAAATGGTTTTCATTGTGAAGGATAGAAGTAAATAGCACAAAATCAGTTCATATCACTCTCACGCTTCGCGTCCTAACTTGCCTCGCAGTTGTACTCAACGATGCAATTATTCCGCCCAAAGAATCAATAAAGTATCTGGCTTTCACTTAGACAGGAAACTAAACTGGAAAATACACATACAAAAGACAACAAATAGATCTAATCTTCAAAAATTATTATTGGTTCGTAAACAGAAAATCAGAATTATCAACTTACAACCAATTACTTATATAGAAGGCGGTGATCAAACCCGTGTGGACCTACGGATTACAACTTTGGGGTTGTAATCCGTATATAAATATAAATATAAATATCGATTGAAATGACATATGTAGTTGGTAGTAGGGTTTAGGTATGGGTGGGGGACCGATGTTGGTAGATCCACAATCCAGATTAGTGGTAACTACAGTAGATTCTTTATCCACTAAGGTGATAAGTCCGTCCAACCCTTTCCTGGTGCCTTGGGTCGAGCAGTAGGAGTAATTTTGAGTTTCTGGTTTGATAATAGATCTCTTCAGAATAGTGGGCCCTTTTAGTAAGATATTAGCTGAAAGAGATAGACTTCTGGTTTCCAATATAAAATTCACTTGTAGTATTATATACTTTATTTATTTCTTCTTTTTATTATTTAACAGACATAATTTTCACGTAAGATATTCTAAGACTACTCTAGTTTACAATGCTAATTTTGATTCTATATATTACGTATTGGACGTGACAAATTCCCGGAATGGCGTGCATCCGCGTTCATGCGAAGATCTTGGACTTTGATTAACATTGAACAATAGATTTATATTTTTTATTAAAAACACGTACAATCATGTTATTACAGAACACGCCACCCCTAAAGAATATTGTTAGTCTTCTTTTTTTATTTATTTTTCATAGCAAGCTATACAAAGTACATTCAGCTACATTTGTTACAGTTATATATTATTTGTCTGCGTGAGAAGGATCGCTATCCTGCGATAGCGCCTTCCTAGAAGTTATGTATATTCTGTAGTAAATCATTGCAGATTCTTTTTTTGAGACGCTTTGGTGGTAAAGGCTTGAGCAGATCTATTGTTAGTCTTCTAACAATTGAAAAGAAAAAAAGAAATTACAATTTATTTGGGGTTCCTCCCCTCTAAAACAATTTATCGTCCTCGATAAATGAAAAATAATAATAATAGTTTGTTATAAAAATATAATAGTAATACTGACATAATGCATAATTTAATGCTGCTACTTTTATTTCATGATAGTTATTCTCAACTATCTTACATTTTTTTCTATAATTTGAAAATTATTTGTGATGTAATTATTTTAATGTATAACTTCTACTAAATTATAAAAATTTAAAATTTCTAATTTCTAAATTTTCAATTTCTAAAAATTATAATTCTAATTCTAATAAAGATAATTCTGAAGCAAGAACATTAATTAACTAACATACAATTATTTTCTGTTTAAGAATGATTTTTACAATTTATAACATTAATACAAAATAAAATAATATTAATATGTACAATGATTTTCAAAATAAATTTATAATGATTTTTATCAAGTTTATAACATTAATACAATGTTCTATATTTTGCAAAAATAAAATAATATTGATATTGTACAAAGATTTTCAAATAAAATAAAATTATAATGATTTTTATCGAAATAATATCATTAATACAATGTTTTTTTATATTTTGTAAAATAGATTTTCAAAATAAAAAAAATAAATTTATAATTTTCTTAGCAATATCATTTACAAAATTGCATATTCAATGTTGCCATAATATTTCGCTGCATAATGATCTCTATAGTTCATTAACATTGCTATTTGACATAATAAATTTTAAGTTTACAATTTCAATAATTTGGTTTTCGTGATACAGCGAAAAATACCATAACAAACAAGTAGTTTGTGTTTACATACATAGCATATT
>NW_020536859.1:0-28600 GCF_003426905.1 Ctenocephalides felis
GTATACTTGAAACTTCCAACTAGTATCAAATATTCCAAAGATTTGTGTTTTAATGTTTTATGTAAAAAGCCACATAAATAAAAAAAAATACTATTAACATGACGAAATGGCTTTACTGGTGTTACTACCATGATGCAAAAAAAACTTTGATGACATTTTTGAAATTTATAACTTTGTAGGTATATATGTGTGAATATGTAAATGTAATATATATATATATATATTATATATATATATATATTCTATTTCTATATACAAATGTTATTAAGGCATCTCTATGCAAATGCAGTTAAACTCAAAGCGTAAAGCTCTCACACATTTCATGTTTGTTTTTCTGGTATCATATAAATGGCGTAATACGTGACACAAAAACCTCGTAAAGTATATATGACATTCAGGCCTGCTCAATATATTTGTATTTTCCAAAAGATTATATATACATCAATATATACTTATAAACTTTTTCGTAAAGGAACTAACTGTGCCAATAATAAAACTCTTACGATTGATATTGTGTTACTATATTATTGAATATTCTAGAATTGTTGCATGATTCTTGTTTTCATAGCAGTGATCATACATTATAGCTGTGATGTATTGAAACACAGAATTAATATAAAATTAAATTAAAATTAACATAATTTCTATGTCAACTACAAAAGATAAAAACTATTCCTCTTAATTAGTCTCGCTAGAGCATTTCATTAACCACATACATAATTTTAATTTTCATAACTGACCAAAATTTTAATTATTATTTTAGTTTTCTCAGTATCCATTGATTTTAAAAAGCCTTTCGATAAAAACTCGATTATAGATGAATCGACGAGCTTCAATTTTGATCATTTTTTTGTCAACTGTAATGAAATTTTACCCTCTGAAGAGTTTAAAGTCTAAATTCAGTCTTACGGTTAAACACTATAATCTTAAACCAATAGAATTGTAAAAAAAAATGGTACTTATTAATATCTCATAAAATATCTGATAAGATGATGCGCATATGTCTAATAATCATTTTTGAACGCCATGTGGTTTTTCTATATTATAATTCCGAAACCGCTGGACCTGCCTTTCCAAAAACTAGTTCCTCAGTTGTCAATGCAAGTAAAATTATATCCACATACACATACATACATACTACACACAAACATACAAACACATACACTTATATCAATTTATTAATGTATATGAAAATGTTCAGAAGCTTTGAAATTAAATGATATGCCAAAATTCTCATAACTAAACGATATGCCGAAATTTGTTGTTTGGCATATTAAATGTGATATACTAATATATTAAATAGAAATTATTTGAAATAACTTTTTGGATAACATTTCATAACATTCATTCGAATGGAATAACTCAAAATGAATAAAACGATATCACTTGTACAAAAATGTGTGTGTATGTGTGTGTGTATGAATCTTTCTCAATTTTCACTCACCGATACTAACAGAGGAAAATAAATGGGCATGTATGTATGTTTTTCACCCTTATTTCCGTATGCTTGCTATGTGAGTAATGGCTGCACGTATGGCTATTTACATTTTTTCTTTTCAAGGTATTCATTCGAATATACTCACAAATATATATATATATATATATATATATATATATATATATATATCTATATTTATATATATAATGTTTTAGTCTTGAATATATACATTTATACTTGTTCACAACCATGAACGTAGAGATAACTTCTTAGTTGAGATATATATCTAAAAATAACACGTTTAATTTATATTCATATAAATTGGTATCAAATTTTGTATTTATATATTGAATAGTATGTTGTTACATATTTTGCACTAATAGTGAAATTTTAAATGATCATCAAACAAATTCTAGTCCATGATTGGTTTCGTGAATTTTCATAAATATAGTATAGCCATGATTACATATTAATAATTGCAAATCTATTTATTCAGTTGTTTTTGCATATAATAGAATTATTTATAGTATAATTTGAATTACACTTGATTACAGTGAATTGGTTTATGGTTGTTCTACAGTATTATAAATGAAATAAAAGAAACTATCAGTGCAATTCAATTATGGAATATAATTATTTTTGATCATATTATATTTGAAAATGAATTTATTTTGCTGTTATCATGATATATGTAGAGTAATTTTTATTACCACATTAGTTTAAATAGTAGTCACCAACGAAATGCAAAAAAAATCAGATATATTTGTAGAGTAATTTAATTACCACTCTCATTTTACTGCAACTTTTTACTTATTCAGTTAATATGAATATTTTTGATCTAAATATATTTGCAAAGTAATACTGCATTAGAATGAATCTATTTGTGATTCACTTACTGTGAAAATGGAGAATTCAAGCATTTGAATTGCTCGGGGCTATACATAGCACATATCAAAGAAAAAACTATAAAACTATGTTCAGTGACATTCCCAGTTAATTCCTAATTATAAAGATGTGATTTTTTTACTATTTATCTAAGATTTTTTAACTGCCTCTTTTTTCCACAGGCCAGGTAAAATGGGACAGCTAGAGTGAAAACAAACCCTATGTCTTGTTTTTAATTTTAAAGGGATTTTCTCGAAATAATACCTACATCAATTAATGTAAAATACGAATTTCATGGTTACATTTTTACAGAGAACACTGTATATAAACTTGATCTGGATTTGGTATAATATCAGAAATTTTCAACAGCAGATTTGTAATCGCTACTTCTTAAATTAATCTTTTGTCAAATTTTTTTTTAACTAAATTTGCATTTTGATTGTGAAGATTCAGTTGGTCTTCTTTGCGTCCTATTGGTTACACTAAAAACTATTGAGTCTAATTTAAAAACAACAATACATTTTATAAAACAATTATATAACGTAGTCTTAAAAATTATATTAAGGTCTCGTAATCTAAACAACATTGCTTACAACCATAAGAACTAAAAACGTGAAAATAACTTTTGTTATAGATTTTCAAACATTGCCTATTTTTTCCTGATAGCGACGTTGTATCGACATGATGGCTGGTTGCAAAACTTTGGCCCTCTACTTTCAAATACTGTTGTTAAAAAATATCTAACTATACTTGTTTTTGAGATATCGGTGGTAATCCTTTTTACCGGTTTTGGCCGATACTAATTAATATATGATGTGTCATAATAATTTTTTGAGATATCAACTATAGTTACTTTAATATGAAAATTGTATTATGGTGCCATTATATTGCTTTAAAATCCAACAATTTATGCGTTTCTACACGTCCATCAATATTTCTGAATATATATTTAAAGTTTTGTAAAACATCTAATAAAAATATAATAATGTTCTAAAAACATTTTGTAATTATTTTTTCTGACGCCTATGCATATGCTATCGTATGTATGTGTTTGGTACACCTAGATATATCACTATCGTAGAATAATATGTGTTCGCGCAGATGGTAGAAGTAATGGCCTTTCCGCCCTAACAAAAGCAACTTGCACAGTTTCCTAAAATAAGAACTACTGGATACATTTTTGGATAAATAAAGTTGAATCTTGAAATAATATTAAAGAAGAAATTCCATCATTAACTTTCCTTAAGTGAAGTTATAGTAGTGTCAAAAAACTGAAATGATTTTTTATATATCTACGTTTAAAAGTTTTCTGAACATTTTGGCACACATTAATAAAAATATGTATGTGTGTGTTTTGTGTGGACAAAAATTTTCGTCCATGATTTCGAGAGCACCGTTCAACGAATTTTGAATGATTCAAAAAACATTCGATTTCTATTGATGAGGGCGTAGACTGATTAGTTTTTGGCAAAACCAGAAGTCCAGCAGTTTCAGAGATATGGAGTTTGGCTCTATTTGGAGTGCAGAAAATGGTTTCGTGGATTTATTCAAATTCAATTTTTACGAGAATTCGGCCTCCAATTGGATTGGCTCAATAGACATTCGATTCGTGTTGACGGCGAAATCTACTGGTTAGTTTTTGGAAATGACAATTCTAACTGTTTGGAAGATACAGAGCAAAAAGTGCTAAAAATTACCGTTTTTAAATAAACCTTTGTTTATCCTAATTGATTGATTCAAAAAATATTCCACTAGTGTTGATAAAATGAAAAATTGATCACATTCTTGGGAAGACAGGTCCAACAGTTTCTGAAGATGCAGAAAAAATTCGCAATTTTGCTGGTAAAATATGTTCTTTACAAATCATTATTATTGATTCATATTCGAATATAGTTACCGGTAAATAGTTAGACAGCTAAAAATGTAGACAGTTATAAAGTATACAGGTAGACACGTTGACAGGTAAACAGACAAAAAGTAGAAAAGAAGAAAAGTAGACAAGTAAGCAGGTTGGCAGTTATAACTGGTGTAGACAGATGAACCGGTAATCAATGAAAAATATAAAAATGGAGACTGGCAGATAGGTAGACTGATAAACTGAGAGATAGTTAGGCAGGTAGAGAGGTAGACTGGTATAGAAGTCAATTTGTCAAAAATTGAATATATACCTGTTTTTATTCAATTTATAATAGCTAACTAGTGGGGCGCATGGCATCGTGCGTTAAGGCAATTTGCTGGAACTTCCCGTACCAAAAAATTATTTTTTTAAAAAGATATTAATATTTTGAAAAAAAAAATGTTTTCTTTGTTTCGAAATATTTTGGATATCCTGAACTTTTTTTCATAGCAATCGTACTGCTTTAACTGCTCCGCGTCGCCGTCTAACGGATGAACATTGATACGGAACCCATAGGAATGTAAACAAAATTCACACTAATTGTTAAAATTGATGTGCATATGTCTAATGATAATTTTTGGCTGCTAAATGGCATTTTTTTTTACTTTACTATCTACTTTCACTAGATCTCCGAAACCGCTAGACTTGCCTTCATAAAAATTCGATCAATGTTTCATCTTGTCAAGTAATTTTTTTTTAATTATTAATGTTGGACACTCCGTTCTCTTAAAAACCGTTTGTGGCACTTGCCCCGTATCTTTGAAACGGCTACCCGTGCTTATGCCAAAAACTAATCAACACGTTTCCTTATCAACAGCTATCGAATGCTTTTGAATAATTAAAATCGGTTGAACCGTGTTCCCGAAATCGTCGAAGAAAATTTGTATCCGCACACACACACACATACACATACACATACATCCATTTTTCTAAGGAATGCCAAAATGTTCAGAAACCTCTTAAACGTAAACATATATACTTTTTTTTATTTTCGTTTTTTTGCGATTACTATAACTTTCCCTAAAATTAAATAAATAATAAATAATTAAATTAATTATAAAACATTATATTAGGCATAAGGTTATAAATAAATTGTTTTATTGCAATTTGTTTCTATGTAAAGCTGTTTAAACATTTTTCTAAACTTAAATGTGCATGCTTATATATATATATATATATATATATATTGTTAATTTTAATACAAATATCTAATTCCATTACAATGTCTATAACATAAAATTAAAAATAATAATCATATTTCACCGTCAATATATGAAGATACAGAATAATATGTATCAAGAAGAGTTTTCCTCTATGACCTCACTCTCTTACTTTTTCCTCTTAAATATTTGAAAATTGCAAGCGCATTACCTGTATAATGTATAGTCGACGTCGTTGAAAACAAGAAAAAAGTCAGTTGCATTCTTTGTAAAAAAGCATGTCCAACTTTATCGTCGAATTCGGTGCAATTGTAAATAAAGGCGATTTGCTACCGGTACACAGAACTACGCGCTATTGGTTTCGTGAGAAAATTTGCGATCATTGCCGGGAAACAAAATCTATTTAAAGCTGAAATGTTGCACGACCGTAACGACAGGGGAAGACAATAAATTTTATTGAAAAAAGTGAAAACTACAATACGTTTATTAAATACACTGTTTTATATTACAGTATGTGCAATAAATTTTTTCTCATTTAAAAAACAACTTCTTGGAGGAGGTTTGTTTTCGAGAGAAAAATCGATCTATGAATTTTATTTTTTCTCGAAATTTCAAGTCATTCTAAAACAAATGAAACCAAATGTGGAAAAAGTATATGTATGTGTGTATGTGTATCTGTGTATGTATGATTTGATTTTTTATTTTTTCTCAATCAATTTCACAAGTTTGAAAGCCATTTGATGTAACTTTTGAATTGAAAATCAAAAGCGAACTTATTGACTGTTCTTTCTAGCTTTTATGTATTTTGGGTACTTAATTAACTCCGTGACAATATTCAGAAGACAACTCTCGCTTACAAGCATAATTAACTTCCCTTATGGCAAAAATTCTAAAAAGAAAATTTTTATATATATTTTTACGTTTCAAAGGTTTCTGAACATTCTGACATACTTTAGAAAAAATAGATGTGTGTATGTGTGTGTGTGTGCGCGCGGATACAAATTTTCGTCGACCGAGAACTCCGATCAACCGGTTTGAATAATTTAAAAAAACATTCGATTCGTATTAATAAGGAGACGTGCTGATTAGTTTTTGGCAAAGGCATATCTAGCCGTTTCGAAGGGGGGCAAAAGGTGCCAAAAGCAGTAACTCAGATTTTAAGAAAACGAAGCGTCCGATTTTAATAATTCAAAAAGCATTTTACTTGTAATGACAAGATGAAGAACCGATTAAATTTTTGAGAAGGCAGATCTAGCGGTTATGGATTTTCAATAAAATTGAGTTAAAAAAATGTCATTTGGCGGTCAAAAATGTTTATTGGACATATGTATATCAAATTATCAAATATTTTATAGAGATTTTAATAATGTGTACACATTTTGTGCAATTTTTTTTGGGTTCCGTACCAAGATTTTCTATTACGGTACTGGAAGTTCCTGCGATTTGCCTTAAGGTATAATGCCATGCACCTCACTAGTTTCATCTATATTTCCAAGGAGGGAAGAATATCACTACTGCTTGATGTCAGGTTCTTTCTTTTCCGTGAATGCAAAATCGATGCCTCATCACTTGCGACAGAATCTTTCTCTGAAATTATAAAAGCCACTTCATTTTGCGTTGAAATTTAGGGGAGACTGGGTACGCTTCTGCTAAGGTACGGTCCTGACAGCCATCGTAACACTTGAACTATATAGAGTCAATAGGTAGAAAGTTGAAGTATGTGTGTTTAAACAAGTTTCCGTAACTGCGTTGAGTAAGCGCCCCACATTAACATTACCTGTAAACCGCGTCACTTTTAAAGAGTCAAAAGTAAGTTTTTTTATTCAAATTCTTAATAATAATTTCTAAATTTTTAATAATAACTGTTATTTCTATGTAGATAGATTTTTTGTTATTTTGCTGTAGGATAAATATTAGTAGTTCATTTCTAGCAATTAGTTTTTGCATAGATAATTTGGTTCAGTCATAACCATGATTTATTTTCAAATGTGAGCATATAGTTGTGACATGGTTTTCTTGTATTTTTCTGACATATTTCAGAGAATAAAAGTTGTTATAAATCATTTTGTTGTGTATACCTCTAGTTTTTAACCTATTTAATTTCAATTTTAGTATTTACACATAGACAAATTTTCTCCTTGCCATTTAATTTACTTTACTCCCAGCTAACTAGAATTTTTTCAAAATTTCTACTTTAGATCAGCCGTTCCGTTTTCTTTATAAAGAATTTTGAAATAAATAAATTTCGACGATATTAATTTGCTTCTGAGTTATAAAGTTGTGTCTAAATAAACCAAAAACCAAATAATCGATGGTATATGATAATTTTTTTTCAATATCCTTACACAAATTAAAAATTTGAATTCTTTTGTAGACACGAGTATTAAATAGTTCTATTGATGATCTATCAAGATATAAATTAAAATCCATTATCGTAGAATAACTAGATGATCGAAATATTTGTGACTTATGACGATTTGTAATTAAAGTTGATTAATATTGTAAACACACACACACACACATATATGTATATATATATATATATATATGTATATATAAATTTTATATAAGAATGTAGTATGTCTGACTTTCTACAAGCAGCAAACGATTCTTCTCCAACTCACCTAGATTCTAAATAACCTCCTTACTCTCAACTTAGAGACTTAGAAGGGGTGTTTATGAGTTTTCGCGAAAAGGGATGAAACACTATAACTTACCCTAGCTCAAGACAGATGTATCTTGTACTAAGAAAACGTGACAGAAATTCTTACAATAGTTGTATCGTATATCATTGACATACAAGAACAAAGGACTTGGAAGGATCATTTGTACCTTGGTCTCAAGGATATTACATAGATTACTGATCAAAAGACTAAGAAGGAATTCCGGGGATAGTTAAATGTTTCATATTGTAATTATTTGTTATATTAGAAAGGTTAGAGATGTTTTACCTTTTGATATTAAATTCTCTCTCTAGTGATTTCTATGAAACATGAAAAAATCTAAAATATTATTTTTTTTGACTATTTATTTCATATATTTTTTTAATTTGGAAAGGTTGATATAGTGTTTTCAAAATATTCAAAGAAAAGTCACTTTTCAGTCAAAAGTGATTACTAAATATCAATAATATGCACATTGAAATTTATATTTAAAACAGTTTATAATAAACATAAAAAATTATAAACACAATGCGGTTCTATTGTGTCAAGTAAATTTTTGCATTTCTTTACGTTTTCAAAATTTCTGAACATTTTGGCATACCTCAGGAAAAATGGATGAGAGTGTGTGTGTGTTTTATGTGACCCACAGTTTCGGGCGCACAGATTAACCGATTTGAATGGTTCAAAAAACATTCGTTTCCTATTGATAGGAAGATGTGCTGATTAGTTTTTGGCAAAGGCAGGTCCAGCAGCTACGGAGATACGGAGTAAAGAGTGCAGAAAATACAAATCGAGTTTTTGAGAGAACGGAGCGTCCGATTTAAATGATCTAAAAAGCATTCAATTAGTAATGATTGGGAGAAGCGATTAGTAGTTTTTGGCAAAGGCAGGCCTAACCATTTTGGAGATACAGAGCTAAATGTGCAAAAAATGGCAGCTTTTTGAGAGAACTAAGCGTCCGATTTGAATGATTCAAAAAACTTTCTGAAAACTTTCGTTTGAAAAATTTTTTTTTGTATATCGAAAATAATTCAGATTTTAATCGTAATTCTGACTAAAGTTCTAATGTACTTTAGACAAATATATTTAACTTAGCAATTCAGTTTATATAATTCTTATAAATATTAGACAATGTTACAATATTTATAATAATCTATTTGAAAACATTCAATATTTCTCGAACATTTCGTTACGGTACGGGAAGTTCCAGCAATTTGCCTTAAGGCACGTTTTGTCATACACCCCACTAGTTTATCATTTGATATTACCAGTTTGCAAATTCCTAAATAACGTTACACATTATAAAAATAGGAACATAATTATTTTAAACCGACTTTATTCTTTCTTCTTGCAATTATATTTAAATCACTCCTCACTATATTTCTTCATCCCACACCATCACAATATCATTCAGTTCAAACAATATTCGTATTGTGTATTATTCATTTTATTGTATTCACATAATATCAAGTTCCCAATTGTGTGCCAAAGTCCGAAATTAATTGGCGGACCTCTCTCGGCCTTTTGCTCCGTAATTAAAATAGATGTGTATATCCTCGCAGATGTTTGAGATTAATTTGTATTAGCGGCTGTTTATCAATTTTATCTAGGTCGTTATTCATTGAGCACGAAATTGACCTATTTTGGTTATTTTAGACACTTAGAAGTAATTGAGTTTTAAGGTCTAAATGAATTTCATTCATGCTCTTTGATGGTAGAACATAAAAGAGAAATTGAATGGCATGTCAGAAAGATGTTTTAATTTGGTTTAGTTTATCTGGAGTGAAGGTTATCTATATGTCTCTCGACAATTTTGATTATTTTTATCTACTTTTCTGTTTTTTTTTTAAATGTATTTGAGATACTCTAAACATCTCCTTCTTTACTACCTATTACAAAAATATTTACTTTGATTATTATCTGAATTATGACTCGAAATTATTTTACATCACGTATGTTTACAGATATTATAAGTATGTTTGAAAAACTTCAATTGAAAATCGTATGTGTTGTTTAGTAAAAGCGAAAATGTTTCTGGTTTAGTGAACGAGTTTATGGTTGGGAAAAAAATCATAATTATTGATTAAATGGATTATTTATACATATCGGGAAGTTCACGCAACTTGCCACAAGGCACAATGTTTCTTGTAGGGTGAAAATATAGATTCTTATACAAAAACCGAACATTGATCTATCACCAACTTTTTATATAATCATATATTGATTTCAAATATAAATTTGTAACAAATCTTAAAATGTTACTTTCTTATAATTAACTATTTTTCTTAACTTTCTTATAATTATAAAATACTAAAACCTAGAATTATACAAAACCAGAAACTTTCAAATTTTGCAATAGTAAAATCTATGCTGAATATTTTCGCAGCAGAAATCAAGTAATTAACAAACAGTTTATTACAAAATATGACTGCCCTTTCATATAGCATTTTCATTTAACATTTTGCAATAGTTTGTTCTGTGAAAAATTAAATAAGCTGTGTCAGAAATTTGCTTTTAAAATAATTATAAAGGGTAAACAAAATAATGATGGCTAGTACAGCGATTTTATATTGAACAAAATGCAATTAAAATATTGAATAACTATTTGATAATAATTCCAGAAGAATTTGCTTGTTACGATTTTATTGAACTTTGCAATTATTCGGACAGAATCAAGTCAAATTAGTATTTACGAGTTACGATTATTAGTAGAAATATACATTGAATTTTTCAGTATTCTTATTTATTTTATAAGATTGTTGTTGACATTTTAATAAAAATGTTTAAATTAAATATTAAATTACATTGGCAGAAAAGAAGTATTTGATATAATCTCATAATATATAATATTATTGAACCAGAACTAAAAAGAATTACCCAAAGTATATTCAATATAATTTTCGTAATTTTAACTATTTTAATGCATTTTGTTTACATATATCGATGTCTAAATATATTTGGGAATAAAAAATATAGATTTCAATGATAATATTATGTAAGATAATTAGTACTAAACTAAAATATTGAGAGTTCTATACTTGCGTAAAAGTTTAATATACTAAATATGGGCATAATTAGCGGTTACTATAAATATTATATTTTTATTAGTTATATGTTAATAATATTTTTTTATTTTCAGGTAAGTCTAATCAAACTTCAAATTGGAGACAAGAGTATATTAGGAAGTCCACCCTGCTAATGGGTAAAAATATTTGTAGCAATAATTAATTAATCTCTCTAGAATGTTGGGAATTTATTATATCATAGCTGAATATATCGTATATGATACCAAATACTAAAATGTGTTTTCTCACATAATTTTGAGATAATTATAATTAAATAAAAAATATCATGACTCCTAAAACATTAAATAGATATATGCAGAACAAATGTTCAAAACTTTTTTTTGCATTTTTATCCTCTCTTTAAAAAAAGGAATAAAATATGTCAGCAAGTTTTATCAATTTTTGGCGCATTGAATTTAATCAGGAAGAAAAATGCACTAATAAAAATCATGTCATATCAGATAATGACATGATTTCTACAAGTTATTATTTTTTATTGGAATTTTTTCAATAACAAATTTATTTAGTTTTTTACCATTTTACATACCTGTCATATGCGCCTATCTATCTATAATATAAAAATGAATCGAAAATGTTTTGGTAAGCGCAAAACTGAATAACGCGTGGAACAATTTTGCCAATTCTTTTTTTTTAAATGTTTGTTGAAGTACAAGGATGGTTCTAACGGCGAGAAAAAATCGAATAATTGCCGGGAAAACGCTAAAAATAGCGCTTTTCTTTTTCAAATACAAACGTTTTCTAACTAAAACGTAGAATCAATTTGAGTTTTATCGATATATAAAGTAAAACAAAAATTAAAGATCTTCTGACTAATTAGCTCAATTACACAAAATTGAAGTTATCGCGGCTGTCCAATCAGAGTGTATTTCGAGCCCTTTAACCCTTCGCCGTTTCAAAATAAGAGAAGCTACGGTAAATTTTATGATAGAGAAAGTTATAGCTCATTTAATTACCTTTAAAATAGTATATTGCAAGTTCTGATAAAATTATAATTAAAATAGTTTTAATCCAATTAATGCCGGGAGTGGTGACGGAGTGCAAATTGTTTTTACTTCTGAACTTAAGATTAAGATTAGCTTCTTTTCAAAATACTATGCAAATTGGAGCACAGTAAAAAAATTCACACGGCATACGCTTTTTCCTCTCCATTCACTGCAATAATTTTGTTGATCGTAGGTTGAATAGAGCACATGTGAATAGGATTTGACAGGATAATTTATATTGAATTATTAGTGATAAAAATGTAATTTAAACATTCAAATTACTAAAAGCCAATTAGAATATCGTACGAAATTATAAAAATTTTAGGCAAAATTATTGAAGCAATTATTTTGGGTAGAAAATCCAAGGTGATATTGTACCTTTACTGCGAATACTATATATTAATTCTTTCTGAATTTGTTATACTTTTTAAAAAACTTCAATTTCCAATACTTATATCTTATGCTATAAATCACAAAGGCAGACGATTTTTTGTATGATAAATTTGGAAAATCAATGTTTTAGTCGTGAATAAACAAAAAATAATTTATTTACACATCCACATCTACAGGTATGACTAAAAATATTGGATGACCCTTTGACGCTGTACATATGCATCACCCTGAAGCTAATTTACTAATAGTTATAGAAGTATCTCAATCTGCAGCATATATACTAAATTATCATCAATTTCCGTCGGCATTGGTTTTTGTGAATCCATTCGAAATATCCTATATGCCTACTTATATCGTACACTTATCTTTCTGGGTAGGAAGCAAACATAACCAAGGCAAAGGAATGATATTCTATTCGGTTTCGATTCCGTGGCCATATCGGCGTGACCTAGAAGACTTCGTACGACCACTTTGCTATAACGTTATATCGATACAACAGCATTGACAAATTGATAAAGGTCTGTCTCATACATACACGGGCAATTTTCCTTTTTACCAAGGGTCGGGCTGGATAAACTCAGGAAACGATGGGTAGGGCATAGACGACAGGCTGGTGACGCTGGTTATAAATTATTATTTCGATTCAGACTGTTCTACTAACATCTGCCAAAGGTCTGAAGAAGTTTTAGTAAAATGTTTTTACTTTTATCTTTTATCTACTTGTGCTTAGGTTCGAACGGGGAGTAAAGGTCCACCATCATTATATAAAAAAATGTAAAGTTAGGTATATTCTAAGAACAATATTTGAAAGTAGAGAGCAAAAGGTTCAAAACCATCAGCCATCGCCTTGACTCAAGCGACATTGCTTTCAGGAGATAATAAGGCCACATTATCAATTTTGTAATGATGGTATTTTTTCGTTGTAATATTTTTGTTTTTGAGCAAGGTTGTTTAGTTTTCAAATCTGTAAATAATCTTCAAGAATATTTAATTGCTTTTAAGCATGTATTAAAAATAGATTCAAGATGGATTAAATAATTTGCCAGTACAGTTTTAGGTCGTCTTTTTTAGAAATAAAACTGTTCAATTTATCTTAAAAATAATATGATGAATCTTTTGCTGGAAATTTAGCAAAATCTAGTTAGATCGTTTATTGTTTGATATATGCTGTTTTTTATCTAGTTGGTTTGGTTTTCACGTGATAATTGCCGAAAGTTAAATTGGATATTTGTTCCCCATGCTACCTTATATATTTTTCATATATCGAATATTTTCAATTTTTTTATTTATTTTACCACTTTTGTACATATACTGGAGTACAAATTTTCAGTCTGCTAGAAATTAGAAATGTGAAGAATTTTGGTAAGGTAATTTTCTCAGTAGCATCGTAAAATTTTTAAAATCTCAAAAAGCTTATATTATTAAAGTTTGTTGTATTTATTTATTTATACGACTTAAGATATGATTCAAAATCGTAAATTAGTATGTAATAACACACAGCATTAAGACTTATGAAAATTGAATTTTCAGATATTTTTACGGATATTTTTTTAAATTTTGTAAGTTAATAATTTATTGTACTTTCTATTACTAAATTAAAGTTCATTTTTTCTATCTACATGTTGGCAAAACTTCATATGATTCAAGCTAAAATGTAAGAAAAATGGGAAACAATCTGGAAACTACTTCAATTAACAATGAGCACTATATTGTATTATTATATAATTCATCTAGAATCAAAATCTCATATTACAACAAAAAATATTATACTAATTTACTGGAATAATAATTATTATAGCATAAAAAATCATTAAAAATAATAAAAAATTTAATAAATTTGCAATAATTCTTATTTCATACGAATAAAAACTGTTCAAAATTAATGCAATATTGACATACTAAAACAAAATTATTTATTTGATAATTACTTAGTAATAACTAACTACTAATAATAAAAACTAAAATTGTTAATATTATAAATTTTATGAAACTACATGATAGTAAATATTTTCAGTATTCTAGGCAATAGCGTAGAGCGGGGCTTAAAGGTCCGAAGTTGTACTCATTTTATTTGCAATAGTTATATATATCTCAAGAAGTGAGTCTGATTATGAAAACATGAACAAAAATACATATCAAAGCAAAATTTATGATAATAGTGAAAGTTAATAAAATTCTTAGTATTATGTTTAAAAATACATATTTAGATTATATTTTTTACTTAATTTGTTAGTCTTATAATTAAACTGCATCGTATTGATTAAACAATGCAGCGATTATTCCAGAAAACCTATTTAAAATTGTAAATAAAATAGTGTCCCTTGGCACTCCTTTTTCATCCTGTGTATGAGGTATTAGCAGGTACAAGAAGCCTTTTTTTTAAAAAAAAAAAAACAAAAAAAAACATTGTTGTACAATGATGAAGTTAATTGAATCAGCTGGAAATTTCACTGAACATCGTTAGATAATTGTTTTTTTACATGTGTTATTAGATGCGATGTAGTACTTTGATTTTAAAGTCAAATTGAACCTTCGTGCTCCACCCTTCTTTATATACGAATTAAAGTACCAAATGCTTTATATCCAAGAATGTTTACTAAGAAAAGAATTATGGTTATAAAATATCAGATTTCAAAAGTATTTAAGTTGAAATGTTTTAGAAATAAATTTTGTTTATATAAATGACAATAAATGGTATTGCTTACTATATAATACAAACAATTTTGGAAACATATGTAAGGTATTACTTACTATATAATGCAAACAATGTTGGAAGAAATGGTTCATATAATAGTTTTTTTTTTATTTCTTTTATTTATTCCTATAACCAATCTGAACCTTGGGTTCAATGAGGTTGTTTGCTGACGGGTACAGGACTTTTAGAAATTCCCCCAGTGGGGAATTTCCTTACATAAATATATTGATTGTTAATTTATTAAATTTTGCGGCCACTTTCTTTTTAGTCTTCTCATTGGTACTTGTTTCAGCAGGTCTATTATTAGAGTGTTTGGATGGTATGCGTAAATATTGTCCAGCTCCTGGACAAAAAATGTCGCAAAAGGAAAATGGTTTGCCGGAAACGCGCGCCGGACGTGTAGGCTTTCTTTTGGTAATGCCGAAGCACGATATCGAAATCTGAAATCGCTTCAGAAAATTCCGATACATTTATTTTACCATTGTATTGTAGACAGTTATATGTGAACATCGTTATGGGATAATATGCTTCAATTTTTTCTGTAAATATTTCTTAAGTTACACTCGTATCCTTTTATAAACCTCACATAAAGGCTAGCTTGTGATCCTGGCGTTTTAGTTATATTATAGTTTTACTTATATTATTATACCACCATTGTGAAAGTAAAAAATATGATACTTTCAAAGATTTAAATTGAATTAAAACTAGTGGTGCATGGCATCATGCCTAAAGGCAAATTGCTGCAAGTTCCCATAACAAACATTTATTTTTTTAAAAAAGATTAAAACTTTTGGAGAAATTTTTGGAAAAATTAAATTTTTGAGAAATTTTAAATTTGCCTTCCCAATTTAATCAGTTCTTCACCTTGTCAATGTTTTATGAAATATTTTTATTTTAAAATCGGACGTTCCATTCTCATAAAAACTGAGATACCGTTTATGGCACTTTTTGCCTCGTATCTTCCAAACGGCTAGACTTGCCTATGCCGAAAACTAATCAGCACGTATCCTTATCAATTGAAACCAATTGAACCGTGTTCCCGAAATCGTCGACGAAATTTTGTATCCGCACACACACACACATACATTCATTTTTTTTAGATATGTCAAAATGTTTACAAACCTCTGATACATATAGATATATAAAAAAAATTATTTTCGATTTTTTTGTGATTACTATAACTTACCCTATAGGAGTTTAAAGTTAATTAATAAATTTTTTATGATGCTTGTGACTATGAAAAATCTCTTAAATGTGTGAAACATTTTTTTTTTTTTTTTTTTTTTTTTTTAACTCATTTTATTTAGCAATCAGAAATACATTAAGATTCCTATGAGCTAAAATGACAATGTAAGAGCGAAGCCTAAGAAGAGCTCCAATGAGATCTTCTCAGTTTAACAATTGCTATAATAATATTATATTAGACCTAATCTAAGACTAAGTCTAAAGGCCATTGTCGTTTCAATCTTCTTATACCATAAGGTTTAGTAATTTCAACTGTAGAGGGGTTCGAATGTGAGTCCAGTTTGCGTTTGTATTTTTCATTGAATTCTTGGAAAGTTAAATGCACCGTTTTCATCTTGAGGTCGCTGTGAATGGTTTCATTTGTTACGTACCATGGAGAATTAAGAATTGTACGTAAAATTTTTGACTGAGTTCTCTGCATTATAGCTATATTAGATTTGTAAGCACATCCCCAGAGCTCAATTCCGTAAGTCCAGATTGGTTTGATAATTGATTTATATAGCAGCAACTTATTATCAACAGCGAGCTTAGACTTTTTACGCAGAAGCCAATCAAATTCTTTCATTTTGATCATTATTTGCTGCTTTTTTGTTTTTATGTGGCTTTTCCAAGTAAGTCTGCTATCTAAATGAAGACCAAGATATTTCACTATGTTCTGTTTCGGAATCTGGACGTTGTTTAAATAAATTGGAGGACAAAAAAGCCTCTCTTAGGGTAAATGTGATATGAGCTGATTTGGTTTCATTTATGCAAATCTTCCATTTGGCAAGCCACATTTGTAGTTTATTGATATGTTCTTGCGTTTGTCGGGAAGCTTGATCAGCACTGTGATTACTACTTAGTATGGCAATATCGTCAGCGAATGTAGCAAGTGTCAGATTTTCAAGTAATGGGAGGTCCTTTGTGTATAAAACATATAAGAAGGGTCCAAAAATACTACCTTGTGGAACTCCTGACATTATTTTGTGGAAATCAGATGTTACTTGATTTACTTTTACTTGAAAAATCCTATATTGTAGATATGATTTGAAAATCCCATAATACCTGGATGGAAGGTATGTTTTTATTTTATATAAAAGTCCTGGGTGCCAAACCTTATCGAATGCTTGTCGAACATCCAGGAAGACACCACTACAGAAATGCTTATTTTCAAATGACTTATGTACAGTGTCAATAACCCTGTGAACTTGCTGTGTGGTCGAATGTTCACGTCTAAAGCCAAATTGATGGTAGGGGATCCAATCTGAAGGAAGCTCATTGTTGATTTGGTCCAAAAGAATCCTTTCAAGCAGTTTAGATATTACGGGAAGCAAGGATATTGGTCTATATGAAGATACCTCAGTCAAGTTTTTGCCTTTTTTAGGAACCATTAATATTTGGGCAGTCTTGAATGATTTTGGCCAATACTCTACTCTGACAATGAGTATGGCATTAAATATATATGTTATTAAAACAATCGTTTTCTTAGGAAGTTCTTTCAACACCCTTGCTGTTATTTTGTCAAAACCAGGCGATTTTCTTGTATTTAACATCTGGATTTGCGAGTTGACTTCTTTGGGCTTGATAGGTTTGAAAGATTGTGAAGACTGTAGAGGTTTAAGCAATTCTTCTTCAATCTCTTTATCAATGGTGGAATCAAATGGTTCAAAAACATTAGACAAGTATTTAGCAAATAGGTTCGCTTTGTCTTCTTCGCTTCTTGCCCAAGGATCATTAGCACTGTTTCTAATAGGTGAAGAAAAGAATTTAGGCTTCTTCACATTACTAGCTGCTTTCCATATCGAGTTATCATATCTGGATAGATTATTAATGTACTTTTCAAAATTTTCATTTCTGAATTGCCTAAGTTTGCTTTTAAGTTCTCTGCAAAGTTTATTGTATGTATTTTTATCGTCAGGTCTATGATTTTGTTGCCATTTAGCTCTAGCACGTCGTTTTTTCCGAATAAGTTCTTTGATTTCTAACGGAATATCTTGGAATGCAGGTGATGCTTGAGTTTTAGGAGTTGCTTCTTGAATTGAAGTCTTAATATGTTGAAGTAAATCTTCAGTAGCCTTGTCAATTTCAGCATCGCTTTTGAGACTGATATGTAAATTTGTTCGCTCTTTCAAAACTTCTCGAAATGTTTCCCAATCTGTATATTTACTATGTAATATATTTTAATTTATTTTTTGTATAACTGTGATTCCTATAGTTAAAACAATTGGAGAGTGATCTGAGGATAAATCGTATGATGGCTTAATATTCATCACGTTCTCATTTATGTTATTCAAAATAAAGAAGTCGAGCAGGTCTGGTATTTTTTGAGGATCACTAGGCCAATATGTCGGGGTTCCAGTGGACAGAAATGAATAATTATTATTATTAAAACATGAAATTACGTATATCAGTTTGAAACAATTGCAGTTCAGGACGAAAATTTAAACTAGTTTAAGTGGCATTTTGCCTTAAGGCAAGTTGCATGAACTTTCCGAAATGTGTAATAATTGACTTAATCAACCGAAATTAAGATTTACATGTTTAGATAAAATTTTTAACAGCACGATTCCATATTCTATGTACGTAACCCTTTGATGATTTAAATTGATGGTCAAATTATTTATACAACTAGATAAGTTTTGCAAACTTTTTTGCCGCTAATTAAAGAAAAATGGTTTTTAGATTTCTGAAATACTAAAAGCTTCACTTTTGACACAAATTTTGACTCATATTATTTTAAATTTTGATGAACTTTTAAGTAATATTTTAGTTTGTTCTTTAGAACCATGAGGTCTACTGATCACAGAAAAAGTTTCAACAAAAAAAAATCACCGAATAATTATGAAATGACTTAGCCGATCTTTGTTCAAAACTAATCAGTACGATTCCCAAATAATATTTTTCGATGAGTTTCTGAATTTATAAAATCGGTTCAGAATTATTGGCTAAAACCTTGACAAATATTTTTCACTTTTCTGCTCTTTACGAAAAAACGGCTTGGTCGATCGTCGCGCAAAACTGACAAACGCAATTTCTTACCGAGTTACATCAAACAGATTTTTAAATCAACCCATCCGTTTTTGAGAAAACGTTGACAAAATCTTTTCACACACACGCATACTTTATCCAAATTTCCAGAAATCCAGAATGGCTTGAAACGTCGAGAAAACATAAAACTAGCAAATCGGATTTTTTTATGAAAACATGAACTTGTCCTTCTGGAAGTTAATAAACTTTAATTTTTATTAAAAATTAAATTTGTTTTGAGTATATCAGACAGATCCTACAATAATAATGTACATTGTGGAACTTACATACTATTTTAAAGGAGTCAGCTGTGATTTTTATGCCAACAAAATATTATTTGAAATAAAGTCTGAAATATTCAGAAATATCGTGAAAGTTTTAGGCTGTAAAACTTTTTATGATAATACAGAACTTTGTGTTACTCAGTTTTCAAATATGAAACAGGATTCTAAATAAGTTCTTTGGAAATTAAATGAATTTAGTAACTGTTGAACTAAGATCAAATGTATTTCAATTAGTTTACTCTCTTGTTTTTTTTTGTATAAATTATGTATTTTAAAACTAACAATAACCATATTTAGAAGGTATTTTGTTACAAAAATAAACATCGTACGATTCATATTTTACTCATAATTCAGATATCTTTATTTTGATCATAAAATTCCTCGAGTTCTATCACTTAATTATTCAGAATTAGCGGTTCGTTAGCTTTTCTAAGATAAATACGGAATATTCTCGTATTATATAAATTAGACCTTTTCCTAATGCTAAGATATATTTGCACTTTGCTCACTTTATATTGATATTCGCTCGAAGATTAAATTCTTTTATTTATAAGCAAACACCATCGGTAAACATTTATTCATCGTTCAATCAATTGAATGAACTTTAAAAGTTACTCGGATGGATAGATTGATAATCTTATATAAGTATTGATAATAAAAGTAATAAATATTTCATATTAACAAACTTGAAATTATATAACAATTATTGATTATTTTAATCACTGGTCATTATGTGACTAGGACATTTTCTATTTAACCTAGGACCCTTCGGGGTGGGGGTATAAATGTATGAATACAAATACCTGTATTGTATATAATATTATAACTTATATAATAATAAGGGAAACTAGCAAATGTAACGAGAGAAGAAGGTTGTAGAGTGAAGATTAATATGTAGATTACATTAAATAGTTGTTTTATTCACAAATCTTATGGTGATGGAATATTTATAATTCACAGTTCGCTTAATATCTAATTAATCATTTGTTGTGACGTGATTCGTTTGGTTTAGACAGTATAATTACTTAAAGTCAAATTGAACTTGTGTGCCCCGTCCGACCCTATATAATAAAACATTCATTTTTACATTGAATTTGATCCGTACGACACGTATTCTGTGACTTTATATTGAACGAAATAAACAATTTGCTCGGGGCGAAAAGTGTATAATTTTATTTTCTAAATAAGACATTTAATATCTCAGATTCATATTCGTTTTCTCATTGAATCTTCGAGTTTCTACAAATGATGATACGGTATTAATCAAATACTCCGATGTCTTATGTTTTTATTTATTCTATCTCTTTGTGTGCTCCGACTGTTTTCTTATTATTCGTTTGTCTCTGTTTTCTTTTTCGATATTTCATATAGCCGAAGGATCAGTGTCTGATTTTACAAAGTGGAATCAGAATTATTATCAGAATAATTTCTACAATCTTTTTTGCAGAAACTTTATTTCAGAAGATTACAGACGTTGCAAGATTGTATCGACTCACGACTCTCAGTGTAACTTTTTACAGTAAAAAGTATATTTATATATATTTATACATTATCAAATATTTATTACAATGCATATCCATTTTTGGACAAACCATCAGCTTTCTGTTACAAAGCTTGACAAAGTATATAGAATTAACCTAATAAATGAATAAACTATATATGATACTTAATATTAATCTCGTAATCGTTACTGTTTTTATATTCATAAATCAGAATAGAACTTATTAAGGAGAACTCTAAAGGAAGAAAGATGAAGTATGTTTGTTGTTTGATGAAGTTTCCATTATTGCATTGATTCATCGCCCTATCATGATCTGTAGACCGCATTGCTTTCGAAGAGTCAAAGTTTATTAAAAAGAGCTGAAAGTAATCACATAGTCATTTAACACACACACACACATCTATATATATATATATATATATATATATATATATATATATATAAAGGGTGGTCCTTAATATGGACATTTTATAATTTCCTTGCTCCCAAGGGCTCAAATGGTTCCAATTGATTAAACAATTGACTGAAAGTTTTAGCTCTTAATTTTGTCTTTTAGATAGAGCGCAATTCAATCAAAGTTTTATATGGAAATAGAAACTTGTTCGAACAAACATACTTCATCTTTCTTCCTTTAGAGTTCTCCTTAATAAGGTCTATTCTGATTTATGAATATAAAAACAGTAACGATTACTAGAATAATAATAAGAATCATATATAGTTTATTCATTTATTAGGTTAATACTATATAGGGTAGGGAGAGGCACAAAGGTCCAATTTGTATTTTAGCAAGTATAATGTGAAAACCAAACCAACTTCATAACAAATGATATATATCAAACAAACATCTATCTATATATGTTTTGTAGAATTTTCAGATAAATTATCATTGGGAAAATAGGTTTTTTTTTGCTAGTTTAAAAAATGTATTGTGTGATCCTGTTTGCCCCATCAGCCAGGGTGCAAAAAGATTTACCATTCTGTTACTAATTTTAACCCTCCGTCGGTCGGCGTGGTCTGGCCAGACTTTTTTCGACTTCAATTTAATAAAAAAAATACTTCTAGTAATCCTATCGACTTGAAATTTCTTGACTTTTCCTAAAATTTTATTAGCTATCGATCAATGAAAAAATCAGGACGAAAAAATGTACAGAAGGATAATTATAAGGATATTAACTTTTTTATACTTCGAACGGTCGGAAAGGTCTGTCTAGACCACCCATACATTTTGTATGAAATATACGCTTTTTGATATATGTAAACCAGTATTTTGTCTTTTTTCATGGTATTTTCTATTCAAAGTGCGTTTATATATTCTTTGTTATATGTTGTAACATGAATGATAGTATTTTAATGACGAGAGTTCCTTGAAAACCTACCAAACTTATTGGTAATAGCAAACACTGAAAATCGGATGAGTAATGCGCACATTAGCAACAATTTTTCTACCCGTACTGCGTTCAAAAATAATATTTGTGTGATTGTTGAACCAGTTAAAAATATATTTTAAAAATATAAAAAAGCCAAATGTATTATAATTAAAGACATAAGCTTATAATTTGAGCTTTTTTAACATAATAATTCATACATTTATATGGAGTCAGTCAAATAATTACAGTTTATTTCAATTGTTGCTTGAAAATTTTAAATCATGTGGATAACAGTAATCTAGTGAATGAAATAATATATTTCATTGAAGTTAATATTGACTGATATCTATTATATATCTAATTTTTTCAGTAATATAAATACAGTATTTTTAGTTATTCTTAGGTTTTAATTATTTACTTGTTTTTTATTAGAAAAATACCTGTTATGCTATTGTACTATTTTGCAATTCTGATTAAACGCACGAATATCTAATGGAACTAACCAATTTTGAAGTCGATCGCTTTATAAAATTTTAAATTCATAGTTTAGTAAAATGATTGAGTTTTTAAAACTTGCGGTATTTGACAGTGGCCCGAGAAATATTTACGTTTAAGGTTCTAAAAATATTAAAAATTAAACACAATAATCCAAAAAAATGGTAACAGTTTGAGTACAATTTTAGGTTACACTCAAAAGCTCATAACTTTCAAAGCGCAAATAATACCCTTTTTCTGATTTTTTATGACAGTTACAATGCATACTATTACATATACATATGTTTCGGCTTGATGTTGAAAACTGGACACTCCGTGAATATATGGATTTGGAAACATCGTTATATATATTATCTTCATATGCATTTTATGTTTATACTTATTTATATATTACACCAAAACATTGAGTTGTTTAATGTGTTTGAATTTTACATATATCAGATTTCAATTTCTTCATTTCTCGGTTTTACTCGGAATTTTATACCAGCTCTCTGTCTAATGTGTTCTACGTTGTTTCTGGATTGTTTTGTTTTTAATCCGAGTCGTTCCCGGAAAGAAAACGCCCGGCGGCTGTCTCTATCTGATGTTTCCATGCGTGAAAATCGAATGAAAACTAACTCTTATTATATTTCTCTCATTGCTAGATGTAACACAAATAAGCTGAGCCCTGGAGATTGGTTTATTCATAATAATACAGCTTTGTTGGATTTATAAATTATAACATCAAAACACGTATTAAAACGCACGTTTTATTTTTATTTTGTTATAAATTGTATGATGGACATCTATTTTCTTGGCCCACAAAATACTTAGTTATTTCACTGTTAGAAGCGATGAACTCTTCTAGAATACAAATTATAATAACTCTTTACATCTATAGATTATTAAAATATACTGGAACTACTATGCTAAGATTAAAATCTACAATTCGCCAGTTAGCTGGGGAGAAAAGAAAATTAAATTGTAATTTGATATTTATTTATGTGGAAGTACTGAAATACTGTCCTTAAATACTATGTATTCGTCATGAAATCAAATCATAGAAGAAAAAAGCGAGTGTCACAACCGTCCACACTCCCAGGATGGTTATGACACGCATAAATGGTAACCCACAATCACATGTCACAACCGTACCAAACGCACTCTGATAACAAATCATCGGTGTGATTGAGCTAAATTGAGCACGCCAAAACTAATTGCTGGTAATCAACTACTAATGTTCAAAACAGCAAAATAACAAACAGATTAATTTATCTGTATGCAAGTAATAGTTATTTATTAAAAGAAATCAAAGAAACTCAATTTTGGCTATTTGAAAGCAATGCGATCTACAGGTCATTTTATGTAAGGCACTGAATGGAAACTTGCTCGAACAAACATACTTCATTTTTATCCCTTGGACTCCATCTCAAAATCAGTGTAGTTTAGCTGTTATGGCGACTGTCACTACTGCATCCAATCTCCACTAATCTTTTTTTGTGTGAATCGTTTGTATTTTTGTAGATAGTATTCAAATAATTACTTTGAAATTTTGTTAATCAATTTCTGTTAGCATTACTTGAGAATTTTTAAATCACATAAACTATAAGCTCATACAATAGTTTTTTTGGTTTGTTCAATAATAAATCTTGCCTAATGTTCTTCGAACAACTTAAATTCATTGATTATTTGCAGTATATAGTAAGTATAGTATATTGTGGCTGTAGAATATGATACAAAAGTATAAACTAGTGGTGCATGGCATCGTGCCTTAAGACAAATTGGTGGTACTTTCCGCACCAGAATAAGTTTTCGAGCAAAAAAATTAATAATCAATAAATATTGATCAATGGTAAATAAAAATTGTTTTAAATATTTTCAAAGAGCTAATTACTATATATTTATTCGTTCTTGTAATATATAGTGAGTATCTTACCGCTCACAAAAACTTAAAAATGTTCACATAAGAAGAGATAACGAATGAATCAATCTGAGGGATATTTATTATGATTACAATAACGCAAATAAAAATATACATTTTTAAATTTACATTTTTTATTTAAGTATGAAACTTTGTATATTTTTGAAAATTTTGAAAAAACAATCTGAAATTTATTAAACCTAAAAAAAAACAAAAAAATGTAACAAAATAAGATCTCATGTTTTAAATTCAATAAAATATTCGATAATTTGATGTATATTGATCCTTTTAGACCGACAAATATCATTTATCTACATTTTCTTCTGTATCTTCGAAACCGCTGGGCCTGCCCTCTCAAAAATTTTATCATTTTTCATTTCGTCAACAAAAGTTTCGTTTTTTGAATCATTCAAATCGAGCGCTCTGTTATCTCAAAAACTAAATTATCAATTTTGGCAAATTTTACTCCGTTAAGGGAAGTTAATAATTTAAATTTGTAAAGCGATTTTATTCATTGTGTAATCTAGCTTATTAGGTACGGTGCGATGTTAAAATTAGAATATGATTAAGTAAAATATTTGGCAATAGTTCCTGAAACACATAACGAAATATAATACCACCACCCTTCCACTAATTTAGCATGAATTCGCGAACTTTGTTTTCACATCCTCTTGCTATCATGCGCTAAGAACATTGCTTGGAATATTATTTTGTTCCAGTGAGGAAACATTTGTTTTGCAAATTGTTTCCATGAAAAAAAAGGGAAGTGATGTTGATAATTATTTAGAATAAGAGAAAATAAATATTTTACACTAATACAGAAATATTTTTATGAATGCCACTAAAATATTATGTGAATCAATTTGTTTTACAACAGTAAACGTAATTTGAATTTGTATATTAATTTTTTTCTTACAGTTTTGAAATAATTACGTGAGATTGTTATGAATTATCTAAGAAATATATAGAACGTATATAAAAGTTATTGAAGTAGAAAACTCATTAACATTATCATTTCCAAATTTAGAATTAAAAAACATTGTTCGGCTAGCAAAGTACTATTGAGTTGTCTAATTATAAGGTACATTTATAAAAACAAATAGGATATTCATAAGAATGCATCAATGTATAATTTTGTGTTTTTGCTTATAAAAATACAATCAAAAATTATTAATACTTGTATATTTCAATTAATGTTTTATTACAAATCTGACGTGCTATTAAAAATCGAATCGATTACCTAGTTTTTATTCTTTTTTTAAATATACATTGAAAGAATATTTCTCTTCTGAATACTTCATAGCATATCTTGGTTCTGTTTGGTTGACTGACTCGGAATAGTTTGTATTTTATTATTTTGTTATTGAATATGATCCATTTCTCTCCTATCTGAACATTGAGAATTGTATAGAAACTTGTAGAGTAGGTATATTTCGCTAAAAAGGGAATGTGAACCTACTAGTTAAGATTTGTAAATGATGTTATAAAATAATGTTTTAAATTCCCTTATTTATATATATGATAGGGCGGGTCATAAACGTCCAATTTGACTTTTCCAGGGTAAAATTTTAGTTGGTCCTTCTTACCCCACCCACATGCAAGCTTTTAAAGAGGTTATATCAAATAAACAAACTCTTGAATCTAACTTAAAATAACAATACATCTTATAAAATATTGAAAGAACTAAATAACAGTGCTCACAACCATAGAAACTAACAATGAGAGAAAAAAACTTTGTTATGAATTTTTCAGTTTAATGGCGACGTTGTAAGAATCAAGGTGATGATTTTTCATACATCTTTTTCCCTCTACTTTCAAATATTGTTGTTAACACAATCATAACTTTATCTGTTTTTGAGATATTACTGGTGGGTCTTTTACCCGCGGAACTTTATATATTGAATGTATGTGTATGTGTGTTTGTTAGTATATATTGACAGAAAACTAACGACCGCGCGTTACATCAATCAAGTTTCATGATTTTTTATATTTGGCTAAAGTTCTAGCTTTGATTCAGTGGAAAAATACAAACCATTATTATATTGCTAGTGTATTATATTATGTATTTTATTTTGCTAGTGATATAATAAATCATCACTACTAATTAGTACTAAGATTAGTTGTATAGTAATTAATCAGTTGTATCTTAAACACACACAGTTGTTTATTTGCATATATAGTGCAAATTACAATTTTGTCCAATTAGTTTATTATAATTAATAATCAATTATAAAAGACTACACATAATTATAATAATTCTACTCGCAGAACAGAGACCATAGTTTGCCTTTTTAAACTTTCTGAAGGTATGAAATGATAAAATTTATGTCTTTTCGATGCTTTTAGTTAATTAGAAACAATGTTACACTATAATGGGATAAAGTATGTAAAGTATTGAAGAAATCAAAACGCATTTGATAGTAAAAATGGTTGTATGTGTGTGTGTGTATGTGCGAATACAATTTTCGTCAACGCTTTTGGGAACACAGTTCAACCGATTTCAATTATTCAAAAAAACATTCGATTGCTGTTGATAAGGAGACGTGCTGGTTAGATTTTGGCATTGGCAGGTCTAGCCGTTCCGAAGATACGGGGCAAAAAGTGCAAAAACGGTAACTCAGTTTTTAGGAGTACGGTGCGCCCAGTTTTTAATAAATCAAAAAACATTTTACTTGTATTCATAAGATGAAGAACTGATCAATTTTCATGAAGTCAGATCTAGCGGTTTCGGAGATCTAGTGAAAAAATAAAAAAAAAATGTTATTTGACGGTCAAAAATAATCATTGGACATATGCAACATCAAATTATCAGATATTTTATGGAGATTTTAAGAATAAGTATGAATTTTGTTTACATTCCTATGGGTTCCGTACCAATGTTTATTAGTTAGACGGCAACGCGGCGCTTACGCGCTTCGATATTTCATCTCTATCAGTTAAAGCAGCTCGATTGCTTTGAAAAAAAAGTTCAAAATTTCCAAAATATATTAAAATAAAGAAAACATTTTTTCAAAAATTCTTTTTTTTTCTAAAAAAGTAAATTTTGTCAAAAATGTATAGTTCTCAAAAATCTATTTTTTTTTCAAAGATGTTAATCTTAAAAAAATAATTTTGGTACAGGAAGTTCCATTTGCTTTAAGGCACGATGCCATGCGTCCCACTAGTTTTTATTTTTAATAATAAATATTCATTCTATATTTTAACAGTTGTTTGTAACTTCTTATTATATTTCAATCCAAAACAAACTATCAACAAAATACTCTCATTTGTAGTGCATGAATAATATCAGTATGTCTATTGTGTTCTAATATTCTCCATACATTTCCGTGAAAAGTTTCGACAATGGAAAAGCACTGTGCATTGGAAACAGTATTTTCGTGCCATTCTTCACGATAACAATAGTTTTGTCAATGGGGTCATTACAATGAAAAATATTATATCATATCCGATATATGGTTTTCCGATAGCACAATGCCCATCGCCGGGTTTTAGCGTTACAATCTTCCCTTTAAAATGGACTGTTAATATAATATATACCCAGAGCTTTATGATACCTTTCATTTACTAAAGGTAAGTGAAAAATTACAGCAAAAACAGTAAAA
>NW_020536860.1:0-28914 GCF_003426905.1 Ctenocephalides felis
CAGAGCTAAATTAAAAAAAATGGCTGTTTTTGAGAGAACTAAGCGTCCGATTTAAAGATTCAAAGAACTTTCTGCTTTTTTTTCAACAAAATGATTGATTTGGGAAAAAAAAATTTTTGTTTCTAATTTTTTTTTTCAAAAAAAATTTTTGTAAATTTTGGATAAAAATTCAAAAAATCACCCAAGCTAAGCACAGTCTAAGCGCCACTCTGGTACAAATGTTTACCCAAGTGCGTTTAGACTGTTTGTGTACTGGAGCACTTTTCCAATTTTGTGAAAATTATTGAAAAATGTGAAAATGCCGCCAAGCTGAGCACAGTATAAGTGAAAATGTCGCACAGAATTATTTGCAAATGCTTTAGACTGTGACTATGCGGGAGCACTTTTTCAATTTTGTGTAAATTTGGCAACTATTTTTTTTTTGGAATTTGATTCGAATGAAATGACGATTGTTAATGTTCTGGAGATGATAAATTGATTTATTTATAATTAACTTTCCATAGGGTAAGTAATCGCAAAAAAATCGAAAATGAAAATTTTTTATATATCTTTACGTTTCAGAGGTTTCTGAATATGTTGGCATACCTTGGAGAAATTTATGTAGTGTGTGTGGTGTGTGTTTGTGTGTGTGTGGGCGTGCATGGTGTGTGGTGTTCGGAGACAAATTTTCGTCGACGATTTCGAGAAAACGGATGAAACAATTTGAATAATTCAAAAAACCTTCTAGCCGTTCCGAAGATATGGGGCAAAAGGGTCCAAAAACGGTAACTCAGTTTTAAGAGAACGGAGCGTCCGATTTGTATAGTTCAAAAAACATTTTACTTGTATTAATAAGATGAAGATTTGATCAAATTTTCATGAGATAGGTCTAGCGGTTTTCGGAGATCTAGTAAAAAACTAAAAAAAAATAACATTTGGCGGTCAACAATAATCATTAGACATTAGACATATGCATATCAAATTATCAGATATTTTATTGAGATTTTAACAATAAGTATAAGTTTTGTTTACATTCCTATGGGTTCCGTACCATTGTTTTTCCGTTAGACAGCAGCGACGCGGCGCTTACGCGCTTTATATTTTGTCTCTATGCAGTTAAAGCAGTACGATTGCTTTGAAAAAAAGTTCAGATCTTCCAAAATATATCAAATGAAGATAACATTTTTTCAAAAAAAAAATTTTTATAAATAAAATTGTTTAAAAATTTTTTTTTAAAAAAATTTTTTTTTCAAAAAAAGTAATTTTTTGTCCATTTAAAATTTCTAAAAAATCTTATTTTTTCGAAGTAAAATTTTTTCAAAAATGTTAATCGTTTTTAAAAAATAATAATTTTTGGCACGGGAAGTTCCAGCAATTTGCTTAAGGCACGATGCCTTAATTGCCTTAAGACAGAATTCCACTTACAGCTAGTTTAGTACTGCTTTAAAATTATGAGGTCGAATTTAGGTTGGTCAATTGATTGGCCTATTAGCTTTCTTCTCGTCTTGAACGTTCACAATCTTTGATAGAAAGAGAAAAATATTGTTCAAAGATAATGCCTATGCGAACAGACTTTATCTGATAAATACAGCTATAAACTAGTATCATATTGCCAGACATTTTTTGCTTGCAGACATGGTTAACAACCGCAGAAACGTCTGGTAATAACTTTTATGTGTTTTTACCCTTACGAACATAATACTAAAATTTCAGACTGACTAAAATGATTTGAATTTTTGAAAAAATTAATAATTAAATTGGCGTCTGGCACACATTTAGCAGCGCCTAAAATATGGCAACAAAAATATGAGTCTGGTGAACCTATTCGAAGTCAAAAAATGAAATGGGACTGACTAAAATGCTATAAACCTAGTATCATATGCCAGACATTTTTGCTTGCCAGACATGGTTAACAACCGCAGAAACGTCTGGCAAATTAATTTTATGTGTTTTTTTACTCTTAACGAACGTAATACTAAAATTTCAGACGGACTAAAATGATTTGAATTTTTTAAAAAATAATAATAAATTGACGTCTGGCACACATTTAGCAGCGCCCAAAATGTCTGGCAATAAAAATGTGAGTCTGGATAACCTATTCAAAGTCAATAAATGAAAATTGGACTGAGTAAAATGCTATAAACTATCATTCTGCAAGTATCATTTTGCAAGACATTTTTGATTGCCAGACATGGTTAACAACCGCAGAAACGTCTGGGCAAATTAATTATATGTGTTCTTACCCTTAACGAACATAATATTAAAATTTCAACGGTCATACGATAAAATGATTTGAGTTTTTAAAAAAATTAATAATTAAATTGACGTCTGGCACACATTTAGCAGCGCTCAAAATGTCTAGCAATAAAAATGTGAATCTGGATAACCCATTCAAAGTCAAAAAATGAAAATTGGACTGACTAAAATGCTATAAACTATATAAATGTTGCCAGACATTTTTGATTGCCAGACATGGTGAACAACCGCAGAAACGTCTGGCAAATTAATTATATGTGTTTTTACCCTTAACGAACATAATATTAAAATTTCAGACGGACTAAAATGATTTGAATTTTAAAAAAATTAATAATCAAATTGACGTCTGGCACACATTTAGCAGCGCCCAAAATGTCTGGCAACAAAAATATGTGTTTGGTGAACCGATTCGAAGTCAAAAAATGAAAATTGGACAGACTAAAATGCTTTCAAAATTTTGATTTCGCGCTGTACAAGTTGGCTGCGCACTATTAACGCAACCACTTTCAGCTGCCAGACGGCCCGTACTCTAACCGAGAGAGCACTAAGGACTACATACCATAAAACAGCTTGACTAAAATGCTTGTTTTTGAAACGTTGCTGCTGCTCCTATACGTGTATCATCAACTCTGGCGACAATGTAATTTGGGATGCTGAATGGAATTTTTGATATTTTACTTCAAAATGCATACAAGGGGTTACATCTAACAATCGTTCACGAAAGATACGGTATTTTCTGTGCGGTATTTTTCCGTATCTTTTGAATTTTGCGTTCAAGATTTTGGCTAATACGTGGGCCGAAAATGTGTTCTTTATTGTGGTAATTATAAGCAAGCGGTTTGGGCGATCGTCGTTGCGAAAAACTGATAAACGCAAGTCCTTATCGAATTAAATTGATTGATTCAGGATTTTTTGCGAATTTAAATTTTGAATCAGTGCAGTTATTTTTGAGAAAAACGCTCGCACAAAGTTATGTAAACTGTAACTGAAATGGATCCTTGAAATTGAAATAGAATTCTAGCAAAGAAGTTTGAAGAAATCGATTCTTTCTTTTTTGATGTTTTTAAAGTTTAGCTATTTAACTTTAACTCATTCGAGACCGATTGCACACCTTGTGTGCAATTGCTTTCCGAGCCTATAAGACCAGTTGCACATCGTTTGTGCAATGATATTAATGAGCAGTTATCAGTTATTTTGAGTAAAATAGTCGTCGAGATATTTTTTTTTATTAATAGCATCTGTAGAGTACAGAAAAAAAATTGGCATAGGTTTTATTGCGTACCAAAACAAAACAAAACATTTTTTTGAAATTTCGAAATCTACATTTTTAGAAATATCAATGTAAGATCAGTGTGCTTTTTCCTAAACATTTACAAATTGTTTTTTTTTTGTCATTACTAAGTTACATTACTTTATTCTGTTTAGACATTTTTCTAGAAATTTATTTTCAGAGATTTTTTGCTATTTGATCACGATAATGTGTGCTTTTTCCTAAACATTTACAAATTGTTTTTTTTTGTCATTACTAAGTTACATTACTTTATTCCGTTTAGACATTTTCTAGAAATTAATTTTAGAGATTTTTTGCTATTTGATCACGATAATCTTCCTCTGTTTTATTCTCCGCGAAACTTTAAAAGCGTTTTTCTCGAAATTTTACGATTTTTCAACTTCTTGGCCGATTTACTTAAAATTTTTACATAATCTTATTTAGAAACTTCTTTTTTGGATGAGCTACTATGATGACAAAATGATTAGTTCTATATAGATAGTTTTTTTTTTACTTCTCTCGAAAATCACATGAAACATGCATGAAACTCAGCTCTTCTTCTAGAACAGAAGAAGAATAGACTAGAATATCCCCTGAAAGCATTAAATTCGTATATCTAATGCAAATATGAATAATTTTCTCTACATAAATGTGGTTTGGTGGGAACTTAAAGCGAACGAGTATTTAAAACAAGTCTAAAAGCGCTAAAGAACATGATTCTTTTTCTGTGGGAACGTGGGCCGTAACATTTGATCTACAGTGTAAAGAGCATTTGATCTATGATTGGTTGTATGGGGTTGGTTTGAAGTAAACAGTTGAAGATTATTTACATGCCAATTGTGAATTAATGGCAAGTTATTAGTGGAAAGTGTAGTGAACAAAATATTTTTGTGAGATTATTGAAGATATTTTTTTATAATTATTAATAATATAGTTTATGAAATTAATTGTGTTTGACTGAATTTCAATTTAACAAATATATGTTTTATGGTTAGGGGCAGAAGCGACACTCTAGTCTAGTATAAAATAGTTGGATCTGGTGTTAAACAATTAATACAGGATATGTGTTGTATGATACTTGGACATTTGTTAACTGATTCACATTTATGAAATAATATTTAACTAGTGGGGTGCATGGCATCGTGCCTTAAGGCAAATTGCTGGAACTTCCTGTAATTAAAAATCTTGGTACGGAACCAAAAAAAATTTCACAAAATGTGTACACATTGATAAAATCTCTATAAATATCTGATAATTTGATGTACATATGTCCAATAAACATTTTTGACCGCAAAATGACATTTTTTTAACTTATTTTTATTGAGAGTCCATAACCGCTGGACCTGACTTCCTAAAATATTAAACAGTTCTTTATCTTGTCAATACAAGTAAAATCCTTTTTGGATATTAAAATCGGAAGCTCCGTTCTCTTAAAAACTGAGTTACAGTTTTTGACACTTTTTGCTCCGTATGTACGGAACGGCTAAACCTGCCGTCGCCAAATACTAATCAGCACGTCTCCTTATCAATCCTTATCAATCGGGTGTTCCTTAAATCGTCGACGAAAATTTGTATCCGCACACACACACGCACATACACACATACACATATACATCCATTTTTTCTAAGGTATGCTAAAATATCGAAAAACCTTTGAAACGTAAAGATATATAAAAATTTCATTTTCGATTTTTTTTGCGATCACTATAACTTGACTGAATCACATAGTCAAAAATGTTCATTTAAAGTATATAATTGAGCTTTAAAACTTTAGCCAGAATTAAAATTGAAATCTGAATTATTTTTGATATATATATAAAAAAAAATTGAATGCATTTTTTTTAAAAGCAATTGTTTTGTCAACACGAGCTGAAAGTTTTTTGAATCAGTCAAATCGGACGCATAGTTTCTCTCAAAACTGCAATTTTTTGCACATTTAGCTCTATATCTCCAAAACCGCTGGGCCTGCTTTTGCCGAAAACTAATCACCCCTTCTCCCCGTATTACGCATTGAATGTTTTTGGATCATTCAAATCAGAAGCTCCTCTCAAAATCGATTTCTATTTTCTGCACTCTTTGCTTTGTATCTCCGAAACGGCTGGACCTGTCTTTGCCATGAACTAATCAGCACATCTCCTTATCAATAGGAATCGAATGTTTTTTGAACTATTTAAATCGGTTGATCCGTGCGCCCGAAAACGTGAGTGAAATATTGTATTCATACATACATATACACACACATCCATTTTTTCGGAGGTATGCGAAAATGTTCAGAAACCTTCAAAACGTCGATAAATGTAAAAAATTTAATTTCGATTTTTGTACGATTACAATAACTTACCCTACGGGAAGTTAAAAAAATGTATATTATTACTGTCAAAAATTATAGAACGCGACAAGATATCGATTAATCAAAGTTATATTAATTGCATATTATAGGTATGTAGGTAAACATATATATCATAAAAATTATACTATAAATAAGAGTTTAAGGCATAAATATTAAAATTAAATTGAATCTTGTTTAATTCATAAAGATTCAAACATAGGCAATGCCCAAAGTTTTATTATTTAAAATCGTGCCTAAAGGGAAATGTGCTAATCTTATAGAATCACTACCGGCAACGGCCGATAATTATATAATTGCTTGAGACTTATTAAAAACGCGTTTTGAAAATAAGAAAATAATCGTAAATAGCCATATTAAAGAATTATTTGATCATCTAGCCATGCACAATGAATAGGGTAACGATCTTCGTAATTTAATAGATACGTTTAATAAGCATTTAGTAATGTTTAAAAAAATATTGCAACAACCGTAGACCAGTGGGACGCTCTAATTAATTATTTAATAATTTCTAAAATAGACAGGGAAACTCACCAAGAGTGGGAAGTGCTCATGAATAGAGGGTCAGAATTAGTTACATTTGCCGAACTCAGTAGTTTTCTAAATCAACGCTGTATGACATTAGAAGCTATAAACCCGACTGAGACAAGAACCGGAAATTTCAATAATTTTAAAGACATAAAGACTAATTACGCAAAACAAACGAAGTCTTACGATACATCAACTAGTTACAAAAATATTTGTCTATTTTCAATGGGACTTATCATTCAGCATTCAAATGCCAAAGTTTTGATCACTATCTACAGAAGATAGATTAAATAAAGCAAAGGAAATAAAATTATGAATTAATTGTTTACGGTGTAATCATAATGTTAGTCAATGCCTTTCATCGAGTCGATGTACCTTTTGCATTCATATCATTATAGTCTTTTACACAGATATTCAAACCACCACCGACCCTTGATACACCACAAATTATTTCATGTCATTCTGCCGGTAACGTACCTCTCAACACTACGCATTCATTTTTTAATATGCAATAACAGATCTAACGTAAAAGCGCAAGAAAATAGAATTTGGGATTTGAAAGCAAACAATGACATCCAATATTTTAATAATACGAAAACACAACGCAAACAACATTTTTCTAATAGAACTTCGACAAATAACGGAAGGTCTATTGTTACAATAACTCCATTTACGAATCATATAAAAACAATGCGAATTGTAAATACTATATTTCACGCACAATGATTTACGAACAACAAAATCTATTTACCAAAGATAAAAACTTTATGAATACTTATATGTTATTAGGAAATAGAACCATAGCTAATGAATTTATCAAACCCAAAACAAGTTTTCTATTGGCCTAATCACGGTGTGTTTAAAACCAACCAGACAGTTTTTCCAAAGGAATACGAAATTATCATAATTTATACTAAAATCGATTCATATTCCATACAATAACATAATCTAATTACTGTCTGAAGCAAGCTAAATATAATTCATCTTTATGGTGGCAAGGTTCATTTTGATTACAAACATTTAACTGAAACACAGCAACGCACAACTAACAATCTTACGATTCCAGAGACTGATATAGAAACCAGAATTACAAATTTGACGAAGATTAATAATAATGAACTTTTTTCATTATATTCTTTTATCTATTAAACTAGTACAAGTTGTAGCTTTTTGTTATCGATTTCATAAGAATTTTAAAATAACGAAGAACAATACAAAACATGATACATTCAAGCATGACATAGACATAATTATGAGTATGGAAGCATTAAAACATCTTCAAAACTAAAATCACTAACTACCCAAGAATCACCCATTAACAATTCTGATAGCTAGACATGAGTATTTAAAATTGAGTCACTGTGGAGCATAAATGCTATTGAATACATTGCATAATACCTATCGGCCTATCGGAGGTAGAAACTTAACAAGATCAATCGTAAAAAAATGTGTAGCATGCTTTAAAGTAAAACCCACATTCGTGTAACGCTGCAATCACCTTTTTTTATATGCGAAGTAGATTACGGAGGTTCTGTCTTCAAGCAATTCATATTGAATTAGTATCTGAATTAACGACAAATACTTTTTTGGCAACATTAAAACGGTTTATGGCACGACGTGGAAAACCTCGCGAAATCTATTCGGATAATGGAACCAATTTCATAGGCGCAGCTTCTGGATTAAAGGAATCTTATAATTTTTCACAAAGAAAGTCAAATTAAAACGGGATTACTGATAAAATGACCAACGAAGGTGTATCATGGAAGCACATGTCACCTAATTCTCCTCATTTCGGAGGCATTTGGAGTACCATAAGGCCATGCAAGATCTTAATGAAGAATCTTAACCTTCGAAGACTTTTATATGATTCTGACACAGATCGAAGCAATGTTTGAACTCAGACCAATTTCTCGTATAGTAAGCCTCATCATCAAGTATGTTCGCGCCATATCAAAGGGTGCGATATATTGATATAAAACAAAAATCATCAATCGATATGCATACAATAAATCAAGTCAATCAATACGTTATCAAAACCAATATTAAAATTATTGTAAATACACTTATAACTTGTAATTAACATAAAATAAATATATACAGTTATAATTGAATTATTTTACATATGGTACTTCAAAAAGCAATCAATCACAACAACCATTGAAAAAACATTGGTCCCAATGTTTTTTCAATGGTTGTTTGATTGAATTTTAAAGGACCAATTGTAAAATACTTTAATTATAACTGTATATATTTATTTTATGTTTATTACAAGTTATAAGTGTTTTACAATAATTTTAATATTGGTTTTGATAACGTATTGATTGACTTGATTTATTTGTATGCATATCGATTGATGATTTTTTGTTTTATATCAATATATATCGCACCCTTTGATATGGCGCGAACATACTTGATATGAGCTTTCAAAATAATTAATATTCTTCATTAAATCGTTAGGATACGAGCTTGAAAAGAGAAATTGGTCTTGAGTTCAAACATTGCTTCGATCTGTGTCAGAATCATACAAAAGTCTTCGAAGGTTAAGATTCTTCATTAAGATCTTGCATGACCCAAATGCCTCCGAAATGAGGAGAATTAGGTGACATGTGCTTCCATGATACACCTTCGTTGGTCATTTTATCAGTAATCCCGTTTTGATTTGTCTTTCTTTGTGAAAATTTATAAGATTCCTTTAATCCAGAAGCTGCGCCTATGAAATTGGTTCAATTATCTGAATAGATTTCGCGAAATTTTCCACGACGTGCCATAAATCGTTTTAATGTTGCCATAAAAGTATTTGTCGTTAATTCAAATACTAATTCAATATGAATTGCTTGAAGACAGGACCTCCGTAATCTATTTCGCATATAAAAAAGGCGATTTCGGCGTTACGTTACCCATCGAATGTGGGTTTCACTTTAAAGCATGCTACACATTTTTTTACGATTGATCTTGTTAAGTTTCTACCTCCGATAGGCCGATAGGTATTATGCAATGTATTCAATAGCATTTGTGCTCCACAGTGACTCAATTTTAAATACTCATGTCTAGCTATCAGAATTGTTAATGGGTGATTCTTTGGTAGTTAGTGATTTTAGTTTTGAAGATTTGTTTAATGCTTCCTTACTCATAATTATGTCTATGTCATGCTTGAATGTATCATGTTTTGTCTTGTTCTTCGTTATTTTAAAATTCTTATAAAATCGATAACAAAAAGCTACAACTTGTACTAGTTTAATAGATAAAGAATATAATGAAAAAAGTTCATTATTATTAATCTTCGTCAAATTTGTAATTCTGGTTTCTATATCAGTCTCTGGAATCGTAAGATTGTTAGTTGTGCGTTGCTGTGTTTCAGTTAAATTTTGTAATCAAAATGGACCTTGCCACCATAAAGATGAATTATATTTAGCTTGCTTCAGACAGTAATTAAATTATGTTATTGTATGGAATATGAATCGATTTTAGTATAAATTATGATAATTTCGTATTCCTTTGGAAAAACTGTCTGGTTTTAAACACACCGTGATTAGGCCAATAGAAACTTGTTTTGGGTTTGATAAATTCATTAGCTATGGTTCTATTTCCCAATAACATATAAGTATTCATAAAGTTTTTATCTTTGGTAAATAGATTTTGATTTGTTCGTAAATCATTTGTGCGTGAAATATAGAATTTACAATTCGCATTGTTTTTTATATGATTCGTAAATGGAGTTGTAACAATAGACCTTCCGTCATTTGTCGAAGTTCTATTAGAAAAATGTTGTTTGCGTTGTGTTTTCGTATTATTAAAATATTGGATGTTATTGTTTGCTTTCAAATCCCAAATTCTATTTTCTTGCGCTTTTACGTTAGATCTGTTATTGCATATTAAAAATGAATGCGTAGTGTTGAGAGGTACGTTACCGGCAGAATGACATGAAATAATTTGTGGTGTATCAAGGGTCGGTGGTTTGAATATCTGTGTAAAAGACTATAATGATATGAATTGCAAAAGGTACATCGGCTCGATGAAAGGCATTGACTAACATTATGATTACACCGTAAACAATTAGTTCATAATTTTAGTTCCTTTGCTTTATTTAATCTATCTTCTGTAGATAGTGATCGAAACTTTGAGCATTTGAATGCTGAATGATAAGTCCCATTGCAAAACGGACAAATATTTTTGTAACTAGTTGATGTATCGTAAGACTTCGTTTGTTTTGCGTAATTAGTGTTTATGTCTTTAAAATTATTGAAATTTTCGGTTCTTGTCTCAGTCGGGTTTATAGCTTCTAATGTCATACAGCGTTGATTTAGAAAACTACTGAGTTCGGCAAATGTAACTAATTCTGACCCTCTATTCATGAGCATTTCCCACTCTTGTCTATTTTAGAAATTATTAAATAATTAATTAGAGCGTCCCACTGGTCTACCGGTTGTTACAACATTTTTAAACATCTTAAATGCTTATTAAACGTATCTATTAAATTACGAAGATCCTTACCCGATTCATTGTGCATGGCTAGATGATCAAATAATTTTTTAATATGGCTATTTACAATTATTTTATTATATAATTATCGGCCGTTGCGGTAGGGATTCTATAAGATTAGCAGCATCTCCCTTCAGGCACGATTTTAAATAATAAAACTTCTGGGCATTGCCTATTTTGAATCTTTATGAATTAAAAAAGATTTAATTTAATTTTAATATTTATGCCTTAAATTCTTATTTATAGTATAATTTTTATGATATATATGTTTACCTACATACCTATAATATGCAATTAATATAACTTTGATTAATCGATATCTTGTCGCGTTCTATAATTTTTGACAGTAATAATATACATTTTTTTTAACTTCCCGTAGGGTAAGTTATTGTAATCGTACAAAAATCGAAATTAAAATTTTTTACATTTCTCGACGTTTTGAAGGTTTCTGAACATGTTGGCATACCTCCGAAATAATGGATGTGTGTGTGTATGTATGTATGAATGCAATATTTCACTCACGTTTTCGGGCGCACGGATCAACCGATTTGAATGGTTCAAAAAACATTCGATTCCTATTGATAAGGAGATGTGCTGATTAGTTCATGGCAAAGACAGGTCCAGCCGTTTCGGAGATACAAAGCAAAGAGTGCAGAAAATAGAAATCGATTTTGAGAGGAGCTTCTGATTTGAATGATCCAAAAACATTCAATGCGTAATGACGGGGAGAAGGGGTGATTAGTTTTCGGCAAAAGCAGGCCCAGCGGTTTTGGAGATATAGAGCTAAATGTGCAAAAAATTGCAGTTTTTGAGAGAACTATGCGTCCGATTTGACTGATTCAAAAAACTTTCAGCTCGTGTTGACAAAACAATTGCTTTTAAAAAAAATGCATTCAATTTTTTTTTCTATATATATCAAAAATAATTCAGATTTCAATTTTAATTCTGGCTAAAGTTTTAAAGCTCAATTATATACTTTAAATGAACATTTTTGACTATGTGATTCAGTCAAGTTATAGTGATCGCAAAAAAATCGAAAATGAAAATTTTTATATATCTTTACGTTTCAAAGGTTTTTCGATATTTTAGCATACCTTAGAAAAAATGGATGTATATGTGTATGTGTGTATGTGCGTGTGTGTGTGCGGATACAAATTTTCGTCGACGATTTAAGGAACACCGATTGATAAGGATTGATAAGGAGACGTGCTGATTAGTATTTGGCGACGGCAGGTTTAGCCGTTCCGTACATACGGAGCAAAAAGTGTCAAAAACTGTAACTCAGTTTTTAAGAGAACGGAGCTTCCGATTTTAATATTCCAAAAAGGATTTTACTTGTATTGACAAGATAAAGAACTGTTTAATATTTTAGGAAGTCAGGTCAAGCGGTTATGGACTCTCAATAAAAATAAGTTAAAAAAATGTCATTTTGCGGTCAAAAATGTTTATTGGACATATGTACATCAAATTATCAGATATTTTATAGAGATTTTATCAATGTGTACACATTTTGTGAAATTTTTTTTTGGTTCCGTACCAAGATTTTTAATTACAGGAAGTTCCAGCAATTTGCCTTAAGGCACGATGCCATGCACCCCACTAGTTAAATATTTTTTCATAAATGTGAATCAGTTAACAAATGTCCAAGTATCATACAACACATATCCTGTATTAATTTGTTTAACACCAGATCCAACTATTTTATACTAGACTAGAGTGTCGCTTCTGCCCCTAACCATAAAACATATATTTGTTAAATTGAAATTCAGTCAAACACAATTAATTTCATAAACTATATTATTAATAATTAATAAAAATTATCTTCAATAATCTCACAAAAATATTTTGTTCACTACACTTTCCACTAATAACTTGCCATTAATTCACAATTGGCATGTAAATAATCTTCAACTGTTTACTTCAACCAACCCCATATCAACCAATCATAGATCAAATGCTCTTTACACTGTAGATCAAATGTTACGGCCCACGTTCCCACAGAAAAAAGAATCATGTTCTTTAGCGCTTTTAGACTTGTTTTAAATACTCGTTCGCTTTAAGTTCCCACAAACCACATTTATGTAGAGAAAATTATTCATATTTGCATTAGATATACGAATTTAATGCTTTCAGGGGATATTCTAGTCTATTCTTCTTCTGTTCTAGAAGAAGAGCTGAGTTTCATGCATGTTTCATGTGATTTTCGAGAGAAGGTAAAAAAGGCAAACGATATTTTTACTATCATTTTTTGTCATAGTAGCTCATCCGAAAAAGAAGTTTCTAAATAAGATTATGTAAAAATTTTAAGTAAATCGGCCAAGAAGTTGAAAAATCGTAAAATTTCGAGAAAAACGCTTTTAAAGTTTCGCGGAGAATAGAAACAGAGGAAGATTATCGTGATCAAATAGCAAAAAATCTCTAAAAATTAATTTCTAGAAAAATGTCTAAACGGAATAAAGTAATGTAACTTAGTAATGACAAAAAAAAAACAATTTGTAAATGTTTAGGAAAAAGCACATTATCGTGATCAAATAGCAAAAAATCTCTGAAAATAAATTTCTAGAAAAATGTCTAAACAGAATAAAGTAATGTAACTTAGTAATGACAAAAAAAAAACAATTTGTAAATGTTTAGGAAAAAGCACACTGATCTTACATTGATATTTTCTAAAAATGTAGATTTCGAAATTTCAAAAAAATGTTTTGTTTTGTTTTGGTACGCAATAAAACCTATGCCAATTTTTTTCTGTACTCTACAGATGCTATTAATAAAAAAAATATCTCGACGACTATTTTACTCAAAATAACTGATAACTGCTCATTAATATCATTGCACAAACGATGTGCAACTGGTCTTATAGGCTCGGAAAGCAATTGCACACAAGGTGTGCAATCGGTCTCGAATGAGTTAAAGTTAAATAGCTAAACTTTAAAAACATCAAAAAAGAAAGAATCGATTTCTTCAAACTTCTTTGCTAGAATTCTATTTCAATTTCAAGGATCCATTTCAGTTACAGTTTACATAACTTTGTGCGAGCGTTTTCTCAAAAATAACTGCACTGATTTCAAAAATTTTAAATTCGCAAAAAATCCTGAATCAATCAATTTAATTCGATAAGGACTTGCGTTTATCAGTTTTTCGCAACGATCGCCCAAACCGCTTGCTTATAATTACCACAATAAAGAACACATTTTCGGCCCACGTATTAGCCAAAAATCTTGAACGCAAAATTCAAAAGATACGGAAAATACCGCACAGAAAATACCGTATCTTTCGTGAACGATTGTTAGATGTAACCCCTTGTATGCATTTTGAAGTAAAATATCAAAAATTCCATTCAGCATTCCAAATTACATTGTCGCCAGAGTTGATGATACACGTATAGGAGGCAGCAACGTTTTCAAAACAAGCATTTTAGTCAAGCTGGTTTTATGGTATGTAGTCCTTAGTGCTCTCTCGGTTAGAGTACGGGCCGTCTGGCAGCTGAAAGTGGTTGCGTTAATTAGTGCGCAGCCAACTTGTACAGCGCGAAATCAAAATTTTGAAAGCATTTTAGTCTGTCCAATTTTCATTTTTTTGACTTCGAATCGGTTCACCAAACACATATTTTTTGTTGCCAGACATTTTGGGCGCTGCTAAATGTGTGCCAGACGTCAATTTGATTATTAATTTTTTTAAAAATTCAAATCATTTTAGTCCGTCTGAAATTTTAATATTATGTTCGTTAAGGGTAAAAACACATATAATTAATTTGCCAGACGTTTCTGCGGTTGTTCACCATGTCTGGCAATCAAAAATGTCTGGCAACATTATACTAGTTTATAGCATTTTAGTCAGTCCAATTTTCATTTTTTGACTTTGAATGGGTTATCCAGATTCACATTTTTATTGCTAGACATTTTGAGCGCTGCTAAATGTGTGCCAGACGTCAATTTAATTATTAATTTTTTTAAAAACTCAAATCATTTTTATCCGTCTGAAATTTTAATATTATGTTCGTTAAGGGTAAGAACACATATAATTAATTTGCCAGACGTTTCTGCGGTTGTTAACCATGTCTGGCAATCAAAAATGTCTTGCAAAATGATACTTGCAGAATGATAGTTTATAGCATTTTACTCAGTCCAATTTTCATTTATTGACTTTGAATAGGTTATCCAGACTCACATTTTTATTGCCAGACATTTTGGGCGCTGCTAAATGTGTGCCAGACGTCAATTTAATTATTATTTTTTTAAAAAATTCAAATCATTTTAGTCCGTCTGAAATTTTAGTATTACGTTCGTTAAGAGTAAAAACACATAAAATTAATTTGCCAGACGTTTCTGCGGTTGTTAACCATGTCTGGCAAGCAAAAATGTCTGGCATATGATACTAGTTTATAGCATTTTAGTCAGTCCCATTTTCATTTTTTTGACTTCGAATAGGTTCACCAGACTCATATTTTTTGTTGCCAGATATTTTAGGCGCTGCTAAATGTGTGCCAGACGCCAATTTAATTATTAATTTTTTCAAAAATTCAAATCATTTTAGTCAGTCTGAAATTTTAGTATTATGTTCGTTAAGGGTAAAAACACATAAAATTAATTTACCAGACGTTTCTGCGGTTGTTAACCATGTCTGGCAAGCAAAAATGTCTGGCAATATGATACTAGTTTATAGCTGTATTTATCAGATAAAGTCTGTTCGCATAGGCATTATCTTTGACCAATATTTTTCTCTTTCTATCAAAGATTGTGAACGTTCAAGACGAGAAGAAGCTAATAGGCCAATATCAATTGGACCTAACCAAATTCGACCTCATAATTTTAAAGCAGTACTAAACTAGCTGTAAGTGGAATTCTGTCTTAAGGCAATTAAGGCATCGTGCCTTAAGGCAAATTGCTGGAACTTCCCGTGCCAAAAATTATTATTTTTTTAAAAACGATTAACATTTTTGAAAAATTTTACTTCAAAAAAATAAGATTTTTTAGAAATTTTAAATTGGACAAAAAATTACTTTTTTTGAAAAAAAAATTTTTTTAAAAAAAAATTTTTAAACAATTTTATTTATAAAAATTTTTTTTTTGAAAAAATGTTATCTTCATTTTGATATATTTTGGAAGATCTGAACTTTTTTTCAAAGCAATCGTACTGCTTTAACTGCATAGAGACAAAATATAAAGCGCGTAAGCGCCGCGTCGCTGTCTAACGGAAAAACAATGGTACGGAACCCATAGGAATGTAAACAAAACTTATACTTATTGTTAAAATCTCAATAAAATATCTGATAATTTGATATGCATATGTCTAATGTCTAATGATTATTGTTGACCGCCAAATGTTATTTTTTTTTAGTTTTTTTTACTAGATCTCCGAAACCGCTAGACCTATCTTCATGAAAATTTGATCAAATCTTCATCTTATTAATACAAGTAAAATGTTTTTTGAACTATACAAATCGGACGCTCCGTTCTCTTAAAAACTGAGTTACCGTTTTTGGCCCCTTTTGCCCCATATCTTCGGAACGGCTAGAATGTTTTTTGAATTATTCAAATTGCTTCATCCGTTTTCTCGAAATCGTCGACGAAAATTTGTCTCCGAACACACACACATGCACGCACACACACACACACACACACACACACATCAATTTTCTCCAAGGTATGCCAACATATTCAGAAACCTCTGAAACGTAAAGATATATAAAAATTTTCATTTTCGATTTTTTTGCGATTACTTACCCTATGGAAAGTTAATTATAAATAAATCAATTTATCATCTCCAGAACATTAACAATCGTCATTTCATTTCGAATCAAATTCCAAAAAAAAAATAGTTGCCAAATTTACACAAAATTGAAAAAGTGCTCCCGCATAGTCACAGTCTAAACGCATTTGCAAATAATTCTGTGCGACATTTTCACTTATACTGTGCTCAGCTTGGCGGCATTTTCACATTTTTCAATAATTTTCACAAAATTGGAAAAGTGCTCCAGTACACAAACAGTCTAAACGCACTTGGGTAAACATTTGTACCAGAGTGGCGCTTAGACTGTGCTTAGCTTGGGTGATTTTTTGAATTTTTAATCCAAAATTACAAAAATTTTTTTTTGAAAAAAAAATTAGAAACAAAAATTTTTTTTTCCAAAATCAATTATTTTGTTGAAAAAAGCAGAAAGTTCTTTGAATCATTTAAATCGGACGCTTAGTTCTCTCAAAAACAGCCATTTTTTTTAATTTAGCTCTGTATCTCCGAAATCTCTGGGCCTACCTCTGCCAAAAACTAATCACCACATCTCCCTATCAATAGGAATCGAATGTTTGTTAGATCATTCAAATCGGTTGATCCGTTCTCTCAAAAACTCGCTTTCTATTTTTTGCACTCTTTGCTCCATATCTCCGTAACGGCTGGACCTGCCTTTGCCAAAAACTAATCAGCACATCTCCCTATCAATAGGAATCGAATGTTTTTTAAACCATTCAAATCGGTTGATCCGTGCGCCCGAAAACGTGGACGAAAAAACGCGGACATACAAAACACACACACACACACACACACACACATCCATCTTTTCTGAGGTATGCCAAAATGTTCAGAAACCTTCAAAACGTCGAGAAATGTAAAAATTTTTGATTTCGATTTTTGGACGATTACTATAACTTACCCTACGGGAAGTTAAAAATATACCATTTAAGGAAGCACTAGTTAGCTTTTTTATTAATCACTGGGATAGTGAAGATATGGTTCCTTCCATTGGCAATAAAATTATTTACTCAAGTTTTGATAAATGTTATTCATATAAAGTTTTCAATAACAAAGTAATTAAGACAATTGAATAATCATTGTCATGTGAAATACACGAAGAAGCCGATTCTAGGATTATTTATCACATTAGTCAAATCGATTTTGATGCAAACGTTGTCGTACGCTGTTCGGATTCTGATATTTTGATCATACTTCTAGGAAATATAAATCATTTAAAGTTGTCTTTGAGAATTTGGATTAATATGGGTGTGGGCAATCATCAACGTTACATAAATGTTAATCAGGTATACCAAATCCATGGTGATTAATTATCTAAAGCTTTACCTTGTTTTCACGGAATCACCGGATGTGATTATACGCCAGCATTTTTCAGAAAAGGCAAAATTAGGCCTTTTAAGTTATTAGAAACTTCTTAAGAATACTAGTTGGCATTTGACAGAATTATAACGGATGACATAGAAATTGAAGCATTATTTATATATTTCCGCTCCAAAAAATCTAATGAGAAGTTTGAGAATAAATATCGAAACTTTGACTCATCCAGTTTGCCTCCCTGTAAAGCCGAATTGCAACAGCATTTACTAAGAGTTCGCTATGTGACCAAGCTTTGGAGAAATGCTCACTTACAGCATCTAATATCTTTATCTCCACTGGCTTCTGATTGGACCATTATTGAAAATAAATACGATTTTGTCTGGTTTGTAGGAGAACAATTGCCATCTCAAGTTACGGATATTATTATGCAAAGTATGTATAAGATAAAATTTTATGAATAATAAACAAAATATGTTACGAATAAGATATACTAATTATTGTTACAGATCATAATTTATTAGAAAACGACAGTTCTTAAGATGACGACATAAACAATAGTGACAATGAGTGAGCGAAAGGCTAGACCATAAACAGTGACTATTAAATAACGCTATTATTATATAAACGTCCCATTTGAAAAAGAAAAACCGTGCTGCTCCATCCTGACAACGCACCAAGTCGCAAATCCGTGAAAACAATGGCAAAAAATCTCACTCCACTTTCCCACTCAATATATTCCCTAGATCTGTTCCCCACCGACCATATGTTGTTCTTAGATCTCAAATGGATGCTCGCTGTGAAGAAATTTTTGCCAAATGATGAGATGATGCCGAATTTTGTGGCAAACTATAAATCGTACTACGAAAATGGTTCCGAAAAGTTTGAAGTCTTCAAAAAGAAAACTATATTGAGTGAAATGATACTATAAGCTATTTATTTTAGAAATAGTGTATTTCCTTTTTTTCCTACAAATTTGCATTTGTCCACTTTAACACCACAGGGAGCAATGCCTCTTTATTAATTATAAGAAATTTTCCGAAATAAGTGGTTAATTGTTTACCTAATACAATATTCATGGGCACATTTTTGCAAAAATTATTCCAAAATATTCATTAGCAGAGTTGGAATAACTATTTAATCCATCTCTTGTAGAATACAAATTTTTATTTAAGATACTTTATAATTTACAATTATCTTATTTTTTACACTTTTGACACTGTGTAAACTATATATAATATAATTAAATGTGTGTTCCTTTAAAAAAAAAACTAGTATGGTGCATGGCATCGTGCCTTAAGGCAAATTGCTGGAACTTCCGGTACCGTAAATAAAAGTCTTGGTGCGGAACCCAAAAAAAATTACACAAAATGTGTGCATATTATTAAAATCTCTATAAAATATCTGATAATTTGATGTACATATAACCAATAAACATTTTTGACATTTTTTACCTTATTTTTATTGAGAGTCCATAACCGCTGGACCTGTCTTCCCAAAAATTTAATCAGTCAATACAAGTAAAATGTTTTTTGAATTAATAAAATCGGACGCTGCGTTCTCTTAAAAACTGACTAACCGTTTTTGCACTTTTTGACCCGTGTCTTCGGAACGGCTAAACCTGCCTTCGTCAAAATTTAATCAGCATATCTCTTTATCAATACGAATCGAATATTTACTGAATTATTCAAACCGGTTGATCGGTGTTCCCGAAATCATCGACTAAAATTTGTATATGTGTACTCACACACATACACACACATATATCCATTTTTTCTAAGATATGCCAAAATGTCCAAAAACCTTTGAAACGTAAAATTATGAAATTTTCGATTTTTTGCCTTCAAAATATTTAAAAGAGCGTTAGAAGTGATCAACCCGCAATAAAAATAAAAAATAAATCCCGTTGCAAAAAATTAAGTTTTCACATTACCTAATCAAAATTTGAATCAAAATTCAATAAAAAACGTCTACAAAAAACGATAATTGACCAGTTAGATTAGAAATGATTAATGAAATTGGGAAATGTGGTAGAAAGGTTAAAATTGAGGGTGGCAGACATGTATATTTGTATGTAAAACTCGTTTTAATGCTGGAACTATCAATACATTAACCAATTTTTAAAATATTTAATTGCAAACAGATATCGTAATTTTGTGTGTTATTAAATTTTTTACTGGTGTGTGTTCCAAAGTTATGTTTTGTGTTATCAGCCGAATAGTGTTGTCTGTTGTAACACGAAATAAATTATTCGACAAAAAGTCTCCTTCGATCGATTCCAAACGTAGGATCTTAATTTGAATAACCTGAATGAAATAATAATATAACCCTTTTTTTTAAATTACAAATTAGTATGAAGCTATACACATGAGTTCTTTAAGGACACATAGATTAAATACAATAAAATTTGCAAAAAAATGTGCTATAAATCCAAAAACTGTATATTTTTTATTAGCATTTAAAAAAAGTTTCTTATAACACTTCCAAACCTTTTAATAATGTTTTTATATACAAATAAAACTATTTACTACAAATCGAAAATTTCAAGATGCATTGTGAACGCACCCTGGTATATTGCAAATGACACTCTACATAAAGACTTAAAAATAAAAACTATTAATGAAATGATAAGAGAAAGGAGCGAAAGTACCACAAAAAAACTACCAGATCACCCGAACAAATATTTAAAAGAATTAAGCGAAGAATCTCCTAATCGAAGATTAAAAAATATGGCCACACGACCTTAAATAAAATGTCAAAAAATAAAAAAAGAGATTTCTCATAGGAGATAATCTCTTTAAATGCATTTACACCCAGCATATTATCTTAAAAAATTCTATTATTTTGATCGGCAATAAATCTATGCAAATAAAAAAACCCTCTGAACATAATCTGCAAAAACCATTTGACATTTGACGTATGAGCCGCAGTCGATTGTTTCATTTTAAATTACGCTTCTACAAAAAAATCAAAGATGTAAAGTTTCTACGCGGTGTTGAAATAATAGCTCACGTTTTGCACAATCTCCGGATAAGCACAAATATTTCAAAATTAAAACTGGCCAAATCGGTTTAGCCGTTCTTGAGTTTTAGCGAATCTAACATAATATCAAAGTCCTAGAATGGATTCATTCAAACTGAGCTTGATTAAATTATGTTTATCTATGTTAGCCATCTTAAGTGTTTTATTATTACTAAAATTTATAGTATTTATTATAATCTATTTGAAAAATTATTGTTTAATTTTTAAAGATTACTGATTATTTTTGTCCACGAACATTTAATTATGGTACGGGAAGTTTCAGCAATTTGACTTAAGGCACAATGCCATGCACCACTAGTTAAAATTCAAATGATTCAATACATTAAGAACATAAGGATATTGAAATACCTGTGACCGTATTCTGAAATGATAGGCTTGCTGTTCATGTAACATCGTCAGCACATAATTTCCTCCGTGCCTTTCACTATACCGTATCAAAAATATACCATCTTGCTTCTCAATCAAACTGGCAGCATATTGGTTCAATAAAGATACAGCTTCATTGCGATCTAGCGTTCCATGATACCATTCCGATCGATTTGTTTTAGGCACAGGTTGTTGGTAAGAGTCTATATTTTCAAAATGATTTTGAAATAATTAGTATACTGAGTTTTTATTAATGTTTTATATTTTTATATTCAAAAATTATAGTATGCCTTAATAAGTTATTTAATTATTTGTAACAATACTATTAATAATTGAAACATTTAAAACTATATAATTAGTTGACAATTTCGACTTGCATATTAGTACAGTGTTGTTGAAGTCTTACTTAAAACAAAGTAAGAACTTTTTAACTAATTTTATGTTTATGTCGTGGAATAAAGGATCTGATAATAAAATAGCATGATAGTCTAGTTTTCAAATAGTGGAAATTTTTATATTCAGTGGAACATGTGAATTAAAATTGATGTACCTCTCGGACCAATTATCTTTTCTACATCAATCTGTAGAACATATACCGTCTTTATTAATGAGTTTTACGTCAAGAAAATTAGAAGAGAAATCAGTTTTCAGTTTTTGGGTGAGTTGTAAAAATGAATTGTAATCATATTTTTTTTTTTAAAACATCTATATCTTTATTATAAAGTAATAGTAAAGTGTCATAAACGTTAGTTGTACTTTTTACTGTACTTTAAGAAGATTTCTGACAAAATTTCATGACAATTCGACAATTAGTTTAAAAGTTACAGATGTTCAAGTAACGCTACTTTTGAGTTTTTCAACAGAAAAAAAAGAATTCAATGCAATTTCATGTGTCGATAAAGATAAAGACGAGTGAGATAAAGAGTTTTATTTTTCGAGGATTTAAGAAATTTAAATTTTGACGCAGCACCATAATCACTGGTCTTCAGAGACGACTTATAAGGTACGTCCAGTCCTCGGTTCATCATAGTTAACGCACTTACTATCTGAACCGGACTTTCGTGGTTACTCGTTTGGTATACCCAGACCTCAGTGTTTATTGCTGACAGAAAAAAATAATTTGGAGCCTAAACTTTTCATTGGAATGCAATTCAACCTCTCCTTGTCCGTTAACTCAACAAATCGTCTTTTGATGCTACCTCCCATTATCGGTGACAGCGACGTGTCAAAACAAAATTTGACATAAATTATTTATTGGATTTCACAATTCTGGACTCTTATGTTAAAGAAACCAATGATCCTGATTTGGAAAAGAGCCAACTTCTTTCTCTGATCAGAACCCATCAGATACAAACACAACGCCTGCAGAAATGAAAACTGTACCCATAAATTATGCATTCCAAACATTAAGTAACTCTGATATAACTAATACCAAATAGATCGAGGCTGATTCTTAGAAGTTCACCGACATCGAGGTTCAGGAAATTTTCCACATGTTTTTTTAGTCAGAACCTTATGCAGAATATGGAGTTGATGGAAGGTCGATTTACCTACCATACTGTGGATCTGCCGACGAAACATTAGAATTACTAATTGACTAGTACCATAATCCTGCTATAATCTGCTTTCCCACCATATTTTTATAACGTGTTTTCCTGTATTTTTCTTTTAAACTGTGAGCTCAACACTGGGCAGGGAGTGTGTGGGGATCAAGCAGGCTAGTCATGAGAGGAAAACAATTGGATTTGTCATTTTTGATATATTTTCATATCAGTAATATTTTATAATGAATAAAATTCATATATTTTTATCCGATGGGAGTTTATACTTTAATATTCATTACTACTCCCACAAATATAAATAAAATGTTTTTTGAATTATTCAAATCGGACGCTTTGTTCTCTTTATACAGAATTACCATTTTTGGTTCTTTTTGCCCCGTATCTTTGAAACGGCTAGACCTGCCTATGCCAAAAACTAATCAGCATATCTCTTATTAATACAAATCGAATGCTTTTTAAATTTTTCAAATCGGTTGATCCTTGTACACATACACAAACGAATTCAATCCGATGCCTGAAATTCTGGTTATTCGGGCGCACAGTGCAAAAGCGAAGTGAATCGGATCAATCAATGCATTAGATGTGACCAAGAAGGTCACAAAATAGCCAATTGTATAAATGCAGCAAAATGTACGCTCAGAATGGAAGCACTGAAAATTCAGCCCATCAAGCCGGCACTCACATATGTCCTATATATAGGAAGGCCTAAGAGAAAATAATAAACACAAAAAAATGAAGATAATACAGCTGAGCATAAATCATTGTGGGGCACACACGACTTGCTTATGCAGATGGTAAGAGAAATGAAAATTGTTAGGTAGACCAACGCTGTTATTTGGTTCTTTTTTTGAAAATTTTGTTTCCAGAACGCCGTTAATAATACCAACGCTGGATTTGTAGCATCATCATTAGATGGCATACATTTATGCAACTGTTACGCTCCACCTAGTCTTTCTCTGTCAGATTTTGTTGATTTCCTAGATCGTCTAGTAGAGGATGCAAAACGACACCACCCAGTGGCGATAGCCGGTGACTTCAACGCATGGGCTGTAGACTGGGGAAGTAGAAAGACTAATGCAAGAAGTAAAGCACGTTTAGAGGCTTTTACTGCACCTGATGCTATTTTACTAAATAGTGGTGATAAGCCAACCTTTGTCAATGGCAGTGCTAGCTCAATAATAGACCTTACTTTCGTTAGCAACAGCCTCGTCAGAGAAAATTGCAATTGAAAGGTATTAGATATCTACACTGCTAGTGACCACAATGTAATCACCTGGGAAATATCAACGAATAGAAAAATTAGAAGACATGCACCTATACATTGATGAAAGCGTCATGAGAGTAGCCTTGAATTACAAAACTATTATTTCAGAATACGTAGATGAGTATACTAGAGAGCTGATGAAGAGAATAACCGAAGCCTGTGATATCAGTAAGACTCGTAAACATGGCCTAAATCAAAGACCATCTGTGCACTGGTGGAATGAAGAAATCAGCTCTCTTCGTAAAGAGTGCCATAAGAAAAGATGCATACCTCAGCGAGATTATAGTCTCACAAATTCTGCACAACTGGTAGTGGAATACAAACAGGCACGGCAGCAACTACAGTCGGTCAAGTAAGAGCGTGGCCGACTTTAACGACAGTTAATGAAAGATTTCGGTCTAATTCTTTCGTGAGCCGATAAAGTGAAGCTTTGTCCTTGATGCATTGTCAAAAAAGGTTTAGTTGCAGTTGATCTTTACGAAAAAATTACGTTAAACGCCATGAGTGCTAAGTTACGCGTCGCGCTACGAGGCTGCGCCCTTTTGCATGCACCTAAAAGGTACCCAAATGTGACCCAAATGAGAAAGTTGAAGGCATTTGTACAGAATTCGATACACCTATATAAAGTTGCTAAAAATGTCGATGATTTATCAGAACGTGGTTCAAATAAAAAAGAAGAAAAAAGAACAGTGAATGGGTATTTGCGGAATCCTGCTTTAACACTGCAGCAAGGACGAGCAAAATTAATGGCAAAATGTTTAGAAATATCTACAAATATATCTACAAAACTATCTGAACCTTTCTTCGCATTCATGATCTGAAATGGCGCAACACAACGGGGAAGCCTCCGACGACTGAAAAACATGTGCTTCTTTTCCGCTTGAGCACATGAAAATATTGTTAGAGATTTTGAAAATGTCATTTTCACTGATGAAAGTTCTATATGAGCACATACTGTCCTCATCGAGCCGTTAAATTAAAATATGAGCCGTCAGACTGAAATAATCCGTTAAATTAGTAAAAAGCAGGCGTCGGAGATGCCAGGCAATTGTCGACTTGATTGACCAAATTGCATCCTTGCTTTTAACGTATACAATGCACTTATAAATATTAAAGTTTCATAAAATAATTATTTTTATAAATTAACCCGGCCACGCTCTTACTTGACCGACTGTAAATGAAGCTATCAAAGATAGTAAAGTTAGGTGCTGGAAAGAACTTCTAGATAAAGTCAAGGAAAACCCATGGGGAAGGCGTTATAAGACTGTAAGGTCTCGCCAATGCCTTCACTAACTTGTCCACGACTATTAAATAAAATAGTAACTACTTTGTTCTCACGATAACCTAATTTAAACTACCAGGTAACGCATGTAGAACTGAGTAATATTCCACCTATAACACTGCAATAACTGATGGAAGCTTGTCATCGGGTTGGAAATAGAAAAGCACCAGGATTAGATGGAAATCCTTATATTGCATTAAAACATCAATTATGACATCTCCGACAATGTTTCTTATAGCATATAATACATGTCTAAGAAAATGGATTTTTCCACGAAAATGGAAACAGCAAAGATTAGTGCTTCTTCCCAAAAGAAGAAAACCACCAGATGAACCATCATCCTACCGTCCAATATGCATGCTGAATACAACGGGAATTTTTTTGGGAAGAATAATTCACCAAAGAATAGATGCAGTAGTTGACTCACTCTTAGCAGGCAATCAGTATGGTTTTCGCAAAGGGCGATCAACTATCGATGCTATCAACTTGGTAGTTAATACCGCTAAGGAAGCAATTGCTGGAACCAAATGGATGGGGGATGCAAAAAAGTACTGTCTTGTAGCTGCATTGGATGACTATGTAGACTATGTAGCCATAGTAGTCGTCTCCTAACAAACTGATGAGATCGTAAGTCTATTTGACAAAACCGTCAGAAAAATTAATGGCTGGATGGGAACAATAAACCTGCAATTAGCACAACAAAAAAGTGAAGCTGTTCTAAGCACGAGTAAAAAAATAATAGAGACCATGAAGCTGAAGATAGAAAATCTAGAGATCACGTCAAAACCTCACATCTGTTACTTTAGCGTAATGCTTGATGCTCGATTGAATTTCAATCAACAGGTGGAACACGTTAGTTCCAAGGCGTCAACAGTTAGGACAAAACTTGCTCGACTGATTCTTAATGTTGGAGGCCCTAAACAAACTAGAAGGATATTTCACACAATATCGGAGGAAGCAGTGTGCGTCATTTCAGGAACTCTGCCTCTCTTAGTTTTAGCAGAAGTAAGAAGAACAATTTGCCATCGAAAACATCAACTACTGAGTCCTGAGAAGTTGAGAATAAAAGTACGGCAAAACAGCACTGACCGATGGTAACTGTGGGATGTCGTAGTGAAGGGCAGATCGACGCATCGTCTCATTCCAAACATCAAAGTCTGGCTAAATCGCAAGCATGGAGAAGTGAATTATCATACTACGCAAATGCTATCTGGGCACGGCTGTTTTCGAGCCTACGTACACCGCTTCAAGCACGATAGCTCGCCGAATTGACCATATTGTTTGAGCACGTGTTCTCCGTGTGCATGCTATTTAGTGCTCTACGGGACAATATAAAAGAGATATTGAGACAAAGAATTACTCCAGGTACTGTTGTTGAAGTGATGCTGACAACTGAAGCTGCTTGGAACGCCACAGACAGATTGCTAATTGACAGACAGGTGCTAATTGACCTGCGTTCTATGGAAAGAGTAAGGGCGAATGGGACTTCGCCCATTTAAAAAATGAGTTTAAAATGAAGTTAAGAATTATAACATTCTTGATCCTCCCCCACGAAGTAATGCCTAACGGCGGTTTCCGTGTGGACCAGAGGCAAGGGCAAAGCGGAGGTTTTAGTCGTTATTATACCTGGACGGTATTGTGTCCGACCTACCCAGACAAAACACCAGCCTGGGATGCATTAACGCATTTCCTTTGCTATACAAAAAAAAGTTTTTTGTAAAGTATGCCGAAATATTCAGAAACCTAAAGATATTTAAAAACTTTTTTTTCGATTTTTTGCGATTACTATAACTTACCCTATGGAAAGTTACCATAAAAACTCCACCGAAACTTTCTGAAAAACCAAAAAGTAAAATTGTCTGAGATAGCTCACGCATATGTTGGACATGTCGCCCACTAATATTTGAATAGAAAAATCTCTGTGCTGAATGAGTGAGTAAGAGTAATTGGAACTGTTTAATCGAAAAAAAACTGAGTTTTTGCATCAATATGTTACCTGACTTCATCACTACACTCCGGAGCCGAATAGACAATCAGCCGAGTGAAATAGAGACGATGACGAGGAATAATGCAATCGATCAACTGGCAAGGTTATGGCGTCAGTTTTTTAGGATTCGCAAAGAATGATCTTTATCAACTACCTTAAGAAAGAAAAGACCATCAACAGTGATCATTGTATAAAGCTATTGGAGAATTTAAAGATCGAAATTTGCAAAACGGTCACAGTTGAAAAAGAAAAAAATGCAGCCGAATAGAGAGATTATCGCCGAATTATGGAGCAAAAGACTAATTGTACTACAAAATGATATTGAAAAGTTCAAAGTTCGGTATAATCGGTATATCGTCTTCGAAAAAAACTATATTGAATATAAACATTTGTTTCTCCCAAAAATATCTTAGTTACCCTTCTTAAATTTTATTGGATCATCGTGTGCATATATATCCAATTTAGTTTTAGAAATTCAATTAATTTTGGCAATTTTGAACTAAAAAAGCAAAACTGTTGTCAATATTTATAAAAATTCGAGATAAATCGATATAAGATTCTGATTTGATTTGATTACCATGTTAGTTTGGATATTTAAACATCATCAAAAAGCGACATATTAAATTTAACATTAATCATGAAGTTTTTTTCACAGTTCAATAAACCTAATATTTTTGACGAATTCAAAAAGGAACAAATATATTATAATATGTCCATAGATAAAAAAGCATAAATATCCAACTTATCCTATAGGCAATATTAAAAATCACATGTTAGATACAAAATATCAAATTTTTGAATATTTATATAGAATTAGGCAGTCAACAATTCAAAACAAAAAGATGTGCAAAATTAAAGTTGTTAATGTTCAGGGAAATTTAGGGAAAAATTGATTTATGATTAGGATTTTATTTGCTTTCTGTGTTCATTCATATAAACGTCAAATAATAATATTTTAAATCACGATTGAAAACAAAATTATTATATAACATTTTTTTTTTCAATCGATTTTAATTCAGCACAATTGTCTATGCACACTTATTATATTATACACATGTGTTTTTTTATATTAAGATACATTCTTCTCAAAATGTAAAACTGTCAGTCATCATTAAGTTCGTTTTTTGTTTATAAAAAATCATAACTGATTCTTCTATACTTTTCCTTCATTGCAACTATTTTAAAATGTTACGATTTTTTGCGGAGCACTTTTGTTGTAACAAAATGTAACAGCAACAGGATATACTTCATAGTTAGTTGCTGAATAGTGGCAATCATCACACACAAATTAATGTTATTGAAAGACAAATGATAGATATAAAAATAGATTTTGATAATAAGGATATATGATAGTAAATAATATCAAAATGTTATCAAAGTTTGTTTTATCTTGTAGGTTTTCTTTCTTACAAACGTCCATTTTTAACGTGCTGTTAATTGGCATTTCAATTAAGCAATCATTTTCATCAAGTATAATAAAAACGAATACTATA